>NC_052164.1:78507241-78744113 GCF_902713615.1 Scyliorhinus canicula
GCTTGGTACCTGAGCTGCTGTGGAACCGGATTCTTGAACATCATCTTGCCTGGGTACCGTTACTGGTTGTCACTGTTTGCTGAGTTGTAACTATATGGATTTAAACAGTTCATTCACTGGTACCATGTATTGTTATGCTCTTGACGTCGCATAAGCTGCTTCCTTGTTGTGCACTCTGACAAAGGAAGGTTCAGACTTGGAGATAGCTTTAACACATTTATTAAACTGTTAACGATTCTCCTACTTGGATTCGACTCTCCTGTTAATCCTGCTATAGCTACTCAGACTGACGAACCAGTTTGCTACAATCCACGTGGTGGGTGTGATGTGTTCAATCAACCCTGTGTATGCACTATATGTCTCCAATGGAAAGAGACTGAGCATGTGTGCTGTGTTCTTTTATATGGGTTGGTGTAATGTCCTCCTGTTGTAGTGGCACCTCTGTGTGTGTTTTGAATGCCCATTGGTTGTATCCTATCTTACTGGCCTATTGGTTGAATGTCTGTGTGTCATGTCTCTGGTGCCCCCTCTCGTGTCTATCTAGCCTACGTGTATTTACATTAACCCCTTGTGTATTTACACTGATGCATATCACCACAGCTGCCACCCATCGGCAGACACTGGGCCTGGGTGCAGGAGGCAGATGCTGTGAACGCCTTGAGCCCACTTGCAGGACCAAATAGCAGTGCTGCAAAAAACTGTACAACCTCCTCAGGACGGCAAGGGTGAATAGGCAGCACTGTGCCCCTGACACCAACCCCCATCCTATACACCCGTAGCCCCGACCCCCCCCCCCCCCTACCTGGAGGGAAACCGGAACCCACCTTCTGGCGGTGTGCGCGCACCACACCCAGCACCACATGATAGCACCCATACCGGCCGCCATGGCCACGGAGCCCACCAGCTACCCACCACTGGGCTGCATGTGTCCGACTGCCCAAAACTTTCTTTTTTTAAAATTTAAAGTACCCAATTCTTTTTGTTTTCCAATTAAGTGACAATTTAGCGTGGCTAATTCATCTTTGGGTTGTGCAGGTGAGACCCAGGGCAACATGGGGAGAATGTGCAAACTCCACATAGGCAATGACCCAAGCCGAAATCAAACCCAGGTCCTCAGTGCTGTGAAGCAGCAGTGCTAACCACAATGCCACCGTCCCATCCCTTGCCTAACACTTTCTGTCCCCCACCCACCAAATAGAAGGCAGCCCACAACCTGCCGGGAGAGGAAAATGACTGAACTCGGACCAGCAGACCTGCGGCCCCTCACTGCAGTGGAGCAGCTTGCGCTGGACCTGGTCGGTGGGCCCAGGGGGAGGGCTGTCACCGAGGTAGAGTTTGACATCGGGTGAACAAGTGAGATCCCTGCTAAGTTACGGTTTCCCATAGCACGCGTATCACCATCCCACCACCCTCACCGCACCAGCCCCCCCCCCTCACATTCCTCACCACACCCCCATCCACCACCACCAACCACACCCACCCCCCTCACACCACCCCCATACCCCCGTAGCATGAAACCTTTCAAGATCTCGGCACTCAGAGAATCACAATCACAGAGTTTTCACAGATACATAGAGACATAGACGATAGGAGCAGGAGGAGGCCTTTTGGCTCTTCAAGCCTGCTGTGCCAGTTTATCATAATCATGGCTGCTCATCCAATTCAATACCCTAATCCTACTTTCTTCTCATGATCTTTGATCCCATTCTACCAAGTGCCTTATCTTGTGCTTCTTGAATATATTCAATGTTTTAGCATCAACTACTTCCTGTGGCAATGAATTCGACAGGCTCACCACTCTATGGGTGAAGAAAAGTCTCCTAATCTCTGTCCGAAATGGTTTCCCCTGAATCCTCAGCCTGTGACCCCTGGTTCTGAATACAGTCACCATCGGGAACAGCATCCCTGCATCTACTCTGTCTAATCCTGTTAGAATTTTATAAGCATCTATGAGATTCCCCCCCCCTCATTCTTCTGCACTCCAGCGAGAACAATCCCAACCAAATCAATCTCTTCTCATATGACAGTCCCGCCATCCCTGGAATCAGCCTGGTAAACCTTCGCTGCACTCCCTCGAGAATAAGAACATTCTTCCTCAGAAAAGGAGAGCAAAACTGCACACACTATTCTAGGTGCGGCCTCACCAAGGCCCTGTATAATTGCAACAACACATTCCTGCTCCTGTCCTCGAAACCTCTCATGGTACAAAGAGGAGACCATTGGGCCTTTCGTCCTCCAATAAGCATTATGACTTAGCGCCACCCTCTTGCCTTTACCACATACCCTTGCATATTGTTTCTATTCAAATAATCATCCAGTAATCATCCTCTTGATTCCTCTTGAACCGCTCATTTAGTGAAAACGGTTTTTCTCACATAACATTTGTTTCTTTTGAAAATCACTTTAAATCTGTTCCCTCTCGCTCTCGATCTTTTTACAAGCGGGAACAGTTCCTACTCTTTCCAGACCCCTCATGATTTTGAACATATCTTTCCAATCTCCACATACTTACCCTCGCCAAAGGGAACAGACTGGAAGCATTCTTGTAAACCTCCCCTGCACTCTCTCCGATTCGTTCACACCCTTCATATCGTGCGGCATCCAGACCAGTACACAATGTTCCAATTGAGGTCTAACAAGTGTCTTATACAAGTTCAGCATAATCTCCATCCTTTTGTACTCTGTGCACTTCTTCAACTGGTCTTTTGAATATTACTGATTTTAATCGTTTCAGCTCTCAGCTTTTGAATTCAGCCACTAAACCTCCTGGTCTCCCTTCTCTTTTATGCTTTCGCACAATCCTTAAAACATACTGCTTTGTCCAAACCTTTAATCATCACTCTTAATATTTTCACATGCGGCTCAGTGTCAAAATTTGTTAGATAATGCTCCTGTGACGTGTTTTGGGACATTTCAAGACACTAACGGCACTACATGAGCCTACTTTTTTGTTGCTCTAGGATCATTTGCCCGAGTCAGAGTCCATTCGGAATGCAGGTACAACATTTGGAAGGCCTTGTGTCAACAACAGCAGTCCTGGCAGATGGAGTGCGAGGAGGGAAACCTTACAGTCCCAATGAATAAAATCCTGACAATGATGAAGCATTCAAAGACAGAGAGGTCACATTAACTGTGGAGAAGAGCTCTTTAGAATAGGCCAAATTGGAGGGAAAGGAGGCTACTGCAAAGCCTGTCCCCCCCCCCCCATTTACAAAATTAGGTCATTACCATTTAGGGCACGACGGTAGCACAAGTGGATAGCACTGTGGCTTCACAGCGCCAGGGTCCCAGGTTCGATTCCCCACTGGGTCACTGTCTGTGCGGAGTCTGCACGTTCTCCCCCTGTCTGTGTGGGTTTCCTCCGGGTGTTCCGGTTTCCTCCCACAATCCAAAGACATACAGGCTAGGTGAATTGGCCATGCTAAACTGCCCTTAGTGTAAAAAAAAAGGTTAGGAGGGGTTATTGGGTTACGGGGATAGGGTGGAAGTGAGGGCTTAAGTGGGTCGATGCAGACTCGATGGGCTGAATGGCCTCCGTCTGCACTGTACGTTCTATGTTCTATGTTGTTCACCATTACTCATGTCTACCAAGGTGAGACCAGATGAGGCTGGAAGAGACTCCAATGTATAGCATAGACCTGTTAGGCCCGGTAGCCTGTTTCTGCGCAGGTAATATTGCCTATAGAGAGCTGCTGCAAGAAGGGCACATATGGAGGGAAATGGGGCAGAAGATTCTTGCCTATTCTTGGAAAACTGACATTCTTATGTGGCAGGTGAGAAAAATGGGGTTTGTCGGCACTTCTGACGGAGTGCAAAGAGCGAACTTCCACAGTTCCACTTTTCCCCATTTATTTTTGCCACATCACATAATTTAATTGGGATTGTGAGGGAAAGACCAGTCTTCCTGTCTCTGATAATATGCGCTGCGCTATCGAAGACCCTTGAAATCATTACCTGCAAGAAAGGTGTGCAGAAAACAAGGCAAAGCACTCCCAGATCAGTGCTTTGAAAAAATAATTGGTTTCTCGCCACCCTACGGCGGGATCCCGATTTCTCACCCGGGTGTGGGCAGGTTGCATCGCAAACTGTTTGGCGCCTGGCCCAGTTCCTGTTTTTGGCCTCTCTCACTATTCACCGGCCTCATTTTGTTCGACTCTGTGAAGACAATGGGCGCAAATCAGTGACCACATTGCACCCGGTGCAAGTTCCCGATGGCAAGATCTGGATCGCACTCAAAAATGGCAGACTATCATTAACCCTCATTTGCATTCATTTCAATCTCATTAATTAATTATTTTTTAAAGGGGCAAGTTAGCGTGGCCAATCCACCTACCCTGCACATCTTTGGGGTGTGGGGTTGAGACCCACGCAGACTTGGGGAGAATGTGTAAACTCCACATAGACAGTGACCCAGGGCTGGGATCGAACCTGGGTCCTTGGCGCTCTGAGGCAGCAGTGTTAGCCATTGCGCCACCGTGTTAGAACATAGAACATACAGCGCAGAAAGAGGCCATTCTGCCCATCGAGTCTGCACCGACCCACTTAAGCCCTCATTTCCACCCTATCCTCATAACCCAATACCCCTCTGAACCTTTTTGGACACTAAGGGCAATTTAGCATAGCAAATCCACCTAACCTGCACATCTTTGGACTGTGGGAGGAAACCGGAGCACCCGGAGGAAACCCAAGCAGATGCAGGGAGAACGTGCAGACTCTGCACAGACAGTGTCCCAGCAGGGAATCGAACCTGGGACCCTGGCGCTGTGAAGCCACAGTGCTAGCCACTTGTGCTACCATGCTGCCCTTCAGTCTCGTCAATGAGATTGACATGAATGCAGCGATCTCCAGGAATTACCTGACTCCCCAGCGGGAAGTCACACGGGCGACGTTTATTATTCCTTTTTAAAAATGTGAAGCTGGCTCAATGGCTACTGAGGGGAAGTGAGGTGGTGAGTAGCCATTTCTATTTGCCAGCGTGCAGCTCAAGGGTACCAAAGCCCAGTGCTCGTGGGAGCTTGGGGCACCTCAGGAGGGTTGGGCTTGGTCGGGGGGCTGAAGTGTTCCAGGTCAGAGGTCACTCCTAGGCCGGGGCAGGGGTGAGGAACTCTGCATCTGTGAGGCTTTCAAGCCAACCCACAACAGGGGCAACCACAGCTGCAGCCTGTCTTTCCTACCAAACTCTCCCAGGACAAACCACTCCTGCGGCTTCTCTCCTGCAATTCAATTTCACTCCCTTTGACTGTCAGCAGCCTCTAGCTTCACAGCCGAAGACTATTTCAAATTAGGAATTAGCCTTGTTAGTTGTGAGATCACCGCACGCTCCACAAGTCTCAAATCTCTCCTTAAAGACACAGGAGGCATATCTCAAAGGATGATGAGTGTACTGTGGTCCAGTAATCTTTAATGCCTGAACAATGTGTCTGAACTCCAGCAGCATCAGCACTATAGCAGCAGCTGCCAACAATTAAAGACTAAAGAGCAGGCCTTCAGTACTGGGAATACTCTCGCGGCCAAAAGGTAAGTGTGTGGATGAGTGGAGGGAAGCTGAGCACGGCCTCCCTAATGTTCCCGTCAGAGGTCTGGGTCTATGGGCTCCTGATGTGACCGCAGGTAAGTGTGCAGCCCAAGGTTTGCCAGCACAACTGGCTTGCAGGTTGGCTCTCTGAGAGAAGGCAGGAGAGTCATGGGAATGGGGGTGGGAGGCTTGGGGGATTTGAGGGTCCCAGGATGGAAGACCTAACTGATTGTCGGACCCTCTCCTTCTCCAATTCCTTCCAGATATAACAATGTTTGCTGGTGTCTATTCTGTGGAGGCCCTCATGTTACTTTGGCAGAGGAGGCAGGCAGATGTCCTAGAAGGCAGCAGCGAAAAAGCAGGATGGAAGCGTCTCACAGGAAGATGATGTGGCACCTGTGCCACATCCTGGTGGGCTTGGCACTCCGTGGAGCAGGAGGACACTCGCTCCCAGTGGCTGTGAAGATCACCACAGCTCAACTTCGATGCCACTGGGTCATTCCAGGGCTCAAGTGGGGACCCGTGCAGCGTATCGCCGGCATCCGCTTGCAGGTGAATTTAGGAGGTGAGGGATGCTCAGTATGCCTGGGCATCAGACTACATCACCTTCGACCTGGACCACACCCACCAAGCTGATCAGGCGGCAGGATTTGCTGCCATCGCTGGGATGCCGCAGGTCCAGGGGCCACCGATGGCACGCATGTCTCTCTGCGAGCACCAGGGCATCCGGGAGTGCCCTATATTAACAGGAAGGAGTTTAATTCCCTGAATGTTCAGGACATATGTGACCACCACCTCAGAATCATGCACGTGTGTGCCCCCTCTCCTGGGAGTGTGCAGGATAGCTATATCCTGGGGCACTCGAAGATCACAGCAGGATGGGGCCAGGTGGGAGGCAAGGGTCTAACATGCCAGGATGACCAGGGAGGCACTCATTGTCTCCAGATTCTCCTAGGATGAGACTGTGTCTAACAACTCAACCCCTACCCCATTTCACACCCCCCATTGACCTCACCCTCCATTTCCCTCCCTGCCCCCATTCCTCTCCCCAATATCCCGTGCTCACCCCCATTTCCTTCTCTCCCCTCATACCTCTCCCCCCCCCACAATCCCCCTCACATTCCTCACACCCACCCCACACACATACTGCCCCATCCCCGACCACCCTCGAGTCATAAATAGATCATCCCAAATTCTGAGACTGTGACCCTTTGTTCGAAATGTCTCCCCCTCACACCCCAGCCAGAGGAAGCATCATCGCTGCATTCAGTCTGTCCAGCCTGCAAGAGTGTTATACTTTTCAATCTGATCCACTCAGTCTTCTCATTTCCAGTGAATGTGGTCCCAGTCGACAATCCTGCCAACCCAAGGGTCAGTCTGGTGAACCTTCGCAGCAATCCTTCTTTATGTTTTTGTTGGCGCTGATTCCCAATAGAAGATGATCAGAGGATTAGATAGGGTGGACAGTGAGAGCCTTTTTCCTCGGATGGTGATGTCTAGCACGAGGAGACATAGCTTTAAATTGAGGGGAGATAGATGCAGGACAGATGTCAGAGGTAGGTTCTTTACTCAGAGAGTAGTAAGGGCGTATAATGCCCTGCCTGCAACAATAATGGACTCGCCAACACTAAGGGCATTCAAATGGTCATTGGATAGACATATGGATGATAAGGGAATAGTGTAGATGGGCTTTAGAGTGGTTTCACAGGTCGGCGCCACATCGAGGGCTGAAGGGCCTGTACTGCGCTGTAATGTTCTATATTCTATGTTAACATCATAAACAGCACTGTTTAGGCTAAAACCTGACAATGCTGAAAACACTTTGCGGGCCAGACGGCATCTATATTGGGAGGAAATAATTTTAATGTTTCAAGTTAATGGCCAAACATCAGAATTCCTTTCAGATTTCCAGAATTCCCAATACATTTGTTTTGGTGAGTCATTTTTTGACTGATGCGTTTGCAAGCGGCTAATTTATTTAGATAGACTACAAATGCCATTTTGAGTGCCGCTGGGCCTTTTGAGCAATGTTGTCAATAAATTAAGAAGCTGTTTCATTATACTTCTCTTGACTACAATGATGTACCAGGAGCACTATTGTCACTTCTACCAACAGCAATGAGACAGCGTGAAATAATGAAATGTTAATTTTTAGTGAAAGAGAAAATTAATGATCAGTTTGCAACACCAACAATTTTACTCATTGGATTATCTGTTCTGCAACCAGCTCTAAAGGAATTATGACAATTTTTAGATGATTGTTAAATTTGTGTGCAAAAGATTAGAGTTTTAACTCATGCTTAAGTGGAGAGAGCAATCAACTAATAATAGTCAATATACTGAGCGATGACAAAACGTATTTATGCTTTCTACACTTTATCCTGATGTTTTCACCTGAAAGTTCTATTTATGCTCATGACTTTTGCTATCAAGGATGAGCAAAGATCATCAGACCCACTCATGCTCGCTCGCTAATTCTTGGCTGATTTCACTCCCATGCATCCATCCTTCCCTTATCTCCTGGAAGAGACAATAAAGATCTCCGGCCCATTCTGTCAGGAATTCTTCTCAATGTTCTGGAAATCAGCTGGAAAGGTAGGAAAATCGCACATGTGGGCATAGCAAATGATACGGGAACATTTTCAACTTTAGAACAGACTGCTACAAATGTGGGTCCACCACAGAGGATTCTCCATTCCTGAGACTTCAGTGTTAATGCCTGGGTAGGATTCGTGGCCTTTCATGACTGCAAAACTAGCGCCGAACCTGGACCGATTCAGCGACTTTGGAGGAGCTGTCACCAGCGCCACGTGGAGCACAATCGATTCCAATGAAAAACAGTATCGGATTCACTGGGTCCATGATTGACACTCAGGAGGCTGACAAGCTGCAGCCGTGTATACACATTACACTCCCCACGCTAATAAGGTTGCACTGGTTCAGCTGGAACGTGCCCTTACAGCTGATGGGGTTGGCTGGGGCAAGAAGGCACCTGGGGGGTTGCCAGCACGACCCATGGCCCTAAGTTCACAGTGGGCTGTCAGCGGCGTGCGCAGCTATATGGATGCCTTGCAAGCTGCGGCAATGGTGTTCCTTGCCCGTCCACCATCTCCTGGAAACCCCCGCTTCACCCCCCCCCCCCCCCCCCTAACCCTGGCAGAAGCAATTGCAATTTGGCGTCAAGTCAGCACACACCACAATTTTGGCATCAGACCTATTCTTCGCCTAATCGCGTTTTCCAATTTTGGTATTAGCCAATGGAGAATCCCACCCATTGACTTTGATCCAGGATTGAAAACTTTTCCCTTAGTGGCAGCTCTTTACAAATTTGGACTTGCACTACTTTACTCGTCCCAGGAGCTGGGGGTACAAGAGCAATGCAAATTTTGGGATCAGTGGTGAAGCAAGGACTTTCGCCATTGACCTTGAAGGTAGCTGCTCTGTGGGATCTAACAGTCACAGTGGCAATAACCTTAACTCTCGCAATGTGCTATTCATTATGATGTTCTTTAATGGGGATTCCCAGCATGGAACTGCAGTGAAGTCAATCAAGTAAATAGTCTTTCCGCACTCATGGTCAAGATTCATGAATGAACAACAGCAACAGAGGAAGTTACTGGGAAGAATGGCAGCAGTGAGTGGGACCATATTAGACCAAAGAATCAATGCCTTCAAATATGGTGAGGGAGTTTTATAAAGAAGTGGATATGTAGTGTCTTCAAGCTTCTTTATTTGTTGTCTCATGCTAAAGGAAGGGATACATGAAAGAAAGATAAAAGAGCAGAATGACAAACTTAAAAAAAAGTTTATTTCATTTTTTTAATCTTCCAATAATAATCAAAATCTGAAGGAATGAGGCTCCATGCTTGTAAAAGTGCCAATGAGATTGCTTGGCAGTAATTAAGACTTGCTAATGATTAAAAATTCAAGTATACTCGAATGGACAAGCCCCAATCATTTCTCGAATGTTTAATGGAGACCCGCTCGCCAAGTACGACAACTTCAAGTTGTTTCAGTGGAGTGAATGTTGGTCTCCTGCCGAGGTATTGGTGCAGAGAAGTTTGACGAGGAGGAGCGCATCTCAGACACAACTTATACATGTCCTTATTTAACCGAGCATGTGTGGACACAAGAGGTTGCAGCTTGAATTATTCCTCAATAACAGCGAGTGTTAATTGCCTTACCATTACTGTCAGCATGAAATCAGGGGCCAATGATTATTGAATAAGTAAATCATAGCTTCATTTGGCTCAGTTGACGGCACTTCTGTCTCTGCATCGGTTTTAGGTTTAGACTTCAGGGGATTCTGTACATTAGAACTGTTGTTCTTTGATCCAAATGCTAATCCTTACAGTGTTGGCATCTTTATGCCCTTGTACATGTTGGGCCTGCTATTTAGCTTTTCATATTTCAACTCATGCAAAGAAAGAAATAATGGAATTTTCTAGTGCCTTTCAGGAACTTCAGTTGTCCCAAAGCGCCTTTTAAGTACTTTTGAAGTACAGTCAGTCTTGTAATTCAAGGAATACATCAGCCAGTTTTTGCACAGCAAAGGTCCCACAAAAGCAGCACGTGATAATGCCCAGCTAATCTGTTATTTTTCTATCTGTGTTTGCTGCAGACTAAATATTGTCCAGGACACTGGGAAAAGATTGAGTGACCCTGCCTGCAATTTGCTTTGTGTCTTTTCCATCTGCTCCTACATAAATGCCAATGAGAATTCACGCGGTGATATTTTCCCCTCGTCAGAGAGACCATGGAGCTCGCAATATAACTCAGGTCCACTGACGTCACGTTTGACTCATATTTATCTTATAACTGATGTTTCCATCAATTTAATCTACTTACTACAGAGCCAGCCTGTTACCCGTTGAACTCTCGATGAACTGCAGGCTGGCTCTGGACAAGGGTATTTATACAGTGTAAATTACTAAGTTACATTCACCACAATAACAACACCCAAAATCTTCCCTTTGAACATTTCTTCCAGTCAGTTGCTCATCAGTGTAATTTAATTACTTAAAAGTTAAACTGGACAAAGCTACTGTTAGCTCTGCAACCTGTACACTGCAATAACAATAGAATTGTGTGGAATTTACCCAAGTGTTAATGTAAGCTACCCCTACCTTTATAATTATTTTCAGTGAATCTGAATGTTCTAAGTCAGTGAATGGATATTTGGGCAGAGGAGAATACGATTCTCAGGAGCATGTGGGGTTCATATTAGAACAGAGCAAAAGCTTGGAATCCACTTACATTCTAATAAATTCTATGAACTGATATGCATGTCCTTAATGCACATAAAGTGAAGACAGATATATAGACAGGAACATAGACTTCAGCTAAACTTGGGTACTTGTAATGTGCAGTTACCAGGCCAACCTTATACGATACTGACATGGAGTTGCAAATGCTATTTTCTCATATTCCAGGATGGTTCATCACATGATCACCAGCTCCAATGGACTTAACAAGTCAGAATGTTTTCTGTTCCTTCTGCTGTCACCAATAATTGAGCAAGGTCAAAGAAAATGCAGAAGATGACCATTCTTTGGGTGTCCAAATAGTATTTTTACTCCTGGTTTATCATTCACAACCGAGTCCGGGAGATTAATCCTTAATTCCAGGAGACTCCAGAACTATCATAGAAGGGCTGCAGGGTATGCTGAACTGTCAGAGGTGCTGTCTATCAGATGGGATTTAAAGTTGAGGCCTATCTGCCCTCTCGGGTGGATCAAGAAAAGCAAGCGGGTTTTTCCTGTGTCCTGGTCAATATTTATCCCCATACCAACATCATGGAGAAAATCTTTCTGAAATGGCTGTTTGTGCCTCTTTGCTGTGTGTAACTTGGCTGCCATATTTCAGGCACAACAACAATGACTGCAATTCCAAAACCAATCGGTTGACTGAGTTACTTGGGTATGTTCTAATGTTCCTAAATACGTTGTACAAATGGGAATTCTTCCTTTCCTTCTTGTAACTCTCGTCAGATCGAAGCATGCCTAAATCAAGAAGGACCATTGTAGCTTTGGGTGGATCTCCCTTCCATCTGCTCAATTGAGTAGTTTAAATCAGGTGCTGCGATAATCTGGCATTGACAGGACAAGTAACCTGATCAAATTCATTCAGTCGGGTTTCCCTTTTAGTGAGCTGATCTTTCCCTGGGAGCAGGGGTTGGGGTTGGAGGGGCCTTCTAATCCCTCCACAACTCTAGAAGAAACGTCAGGGAGTCAAGCCCAGTTTTGTTTAGCTGGCCAAAGCCCGTATCCAGTTAACAGCCATCGATCTTTAATTGGCTTGGGCAGGAATTACCCCTCCCCCACGACCCCCCTTCCGCCCCCATCAGAGAAGAATCCTGACCGGATTACTGGGAACTGTAGTCCTGCTGAGACTACATGCATCCCCCTGAAGTATGGACACCATGGAGCCTGGATGAAGGTAGATCCAAGATCTCATCTGGCTCAAGCTGGCAGGAAATATGGGCTGGAGAGGGATGGGCAGTCAAAATTAACTGAAGGAATACTCCGATGGGCCAGGGAGCCTGAGAATAGCTCCCCCATCTCAACCTCCACCAGTTTCTGCTGGGGCCGGTGACATTAGGACCTGCCTCCATGGGAAAAATCCCAGTGGTGATGGGAGCAGCCATTATAGTGGCCACCTAAGGACCTCAAGTGGCCCGTGGATTGGATTGGATTGGATTTGTTTATTGTCATGTGTACCGAGGTACAGTGAAATGTAATTTTCTGCGAGCAGCTCAACAGATCATTAAGTACATGGGAAGAAAAGGGAATAAAAGAAAATACATAATAGGGCAACACAAGGTATACAATGTAACGACATAAGCACCGGCATCGGATGAAGCCTGCAGGATGCAGTGTTAATGAGGTCAGTCTATAAGAGGGCCATTTAGGAGTCTGGTAACAGCGGGGAAGAAGCTGTTTTTGAATCTGTTCGTGCGTGTTCTCAGACTTCTGATTCTCCTGCCCGATGGAAGAAGGAAGAAGTTGGAAGAGTGAGTAAGCTGGGTGGGCGGGGTCTTTGATTATGCTGCCCGCTTTCCCCAAGCAGCGGGAGGTGTAGATGGAATCAACGGATGGGAGGCAGGTTCGTGTGATGGACTAGGCAGTGTTTCTGAAGTTTCTTGCGGTCCTGGGCCGAGCAATTGCCATACCAGGCTGTGATGCAGAAAGATAAGATGCTTTCTATCGTGCATCTGTAAAGGTTGGTAAGCGTTAATATGGACATGCCAAATTTACTTAGTTTCCTGAGGAGGTATAGGCGCTGTTGTGCTTTCTTGGTGGTAGCGTCGACGTGGGTGAACCAGGACAGATTTTTGGATATGTGCACCCCTCAGAATTTGAAACTGCTAACCATCTCCACCTTGTCCCCGTTGAAGCTGACAAGGGTGTGTACAGTACTTTGTTTCCTGAAGTCAATGACCAGCTCTTTAGTTCTGCTGGCATTGAGGGAGAGATTGTTGTCGCTGCACCACTCCACTAGGTTCTCTATCTCCGTCGTGTATTCTGACTCGTCGTGATTCGCGATCCGGCCCACTATGGTTGTATCATCAGCAAACCTGTAGATGGAGTTAGAACCAAATTTTGCCACGCAGTCGTGTGTGTACAGGGAGTAGAGTAGGAGGCCAAGTAAGCAGGCTTGTGGGGCCCCGGTATTGAGGACTATTGCGGAAGAGGTGTTGTTCATTCTTACTGATTGTGGTCTGTCGGTCAGAAAATCGAGGATCCAGTTGCAGAGTGGGGAGCCAAGTCCTAGGTTTTGAAGCTTTGAGATGAGCTTGGCTGGGATTATGGTGTTGAAGGTGGAACTATAGTCAATAAGTAGGAGTCTGATATAGGAGTCCTCGTTGTCGAGATGCTCCAGGGATG
Source organism: Scyliorhinus canicula (assembly GCF_902713615.1). Taxonomy (NCBI): domain Eukaryota; kingdom Metazoa; phylum Chordata; class Chondrichthyes; order Carcharhiniformes; family Scyliorhinidae; genus Scyliorhinus; species Scyliorhinus canicula. The sequence continues at coordinate 78,520,643 of NC_052164.1, forward strand.
CGTATAGGGCCAGGGAAATGGCGTCTGCTGTGGACCGGTTGCAACGGTATACAAATTGCATTGGATCAAGGTGTTCTGGGAATACGGAAGTGATGCGCTTCATGATCAATCTCTCAAAGCACTTCATTACGACTGAAGTTAGGGCCACCGGCCGGTAGTCATTGAGCATTGAGGCACGTTGCCTGGTTCTTCATACGATGGTGGTCTTCTTGAAGCAGGTGAGGACCTCGGAGTGGAGTAGGGACAGGTTAAAGATGTCTGTGAACACCTTTGCCAGCTGGTCCACGCAGGCTCTGAGTGCACAACCAGGGATCCCGTCTGGGCCCGCCGCCTTCCGAGGGTTCACTTTCAGCAAGGCCGATCTGACTTTGGAAGCTGTGATGGTGGGTATGGGTGAGTTATGGGCTGCTGGGTCACTTGACGTTGGATTGTAGGTTACTTGTTCGAACCGAACATAGAATGCATTGAGTTCATCAGGGAGGGGTGCGCTGCTGCCGGAGATACTGCTTGGCTTCACTTTGTAGCCCGTTATGTTGTTTAGTCCTTGCCACAACCACCGAGAGTCGGTCTGTGACTCTAGCTTGGTTTGATATTCTCTCTTGGTATCTCGGATGGCTTTGCGGAGGTCGTACCTGGATTTCTTGTATAGGTCAGGGTCGTCTGACTTGAACGCCTCAGATCTGTCCTTCAGTAGGGAGTCAATCTCGTGATTGAGCCATGGTTTCCGGTTGGGAAACGTACGTACTGCTTTCTTTGGCACGCAGTCGTCCACACATTTGCTGATGGAGTCAGTGACGGTGGTGGCATACTCATTTAAGTTATTAACTGAGTTCTTAAATATGGACCAGTCCACTGTCTCTAAGCAGTCACGTAAGAGCTCTTCTGTTTCCTTGGACCAGCACTGCACGACCTTCTCAGCTGGATTCTCCTGCTTCAGTTTCTGCTTGCATGCCGGGAGACAGAGCACCGTCTTATGGTCTGATTTCCCAAAGTGCGGTCGGGGGATGGAACGGTAGGCGCCCTTGATTTTTGAGTAGCAGTGGTCAAGAGTGTTGTCGCCCCTCGTGGGATGGGAGATGTGCTGATGGAATTTTGGCAGTACACTCTTGCGGTTGGCCTTGTTGAAGTCTCCAACCACGATGAACAAGGTCTCCGGGTGTTCTGTTTCATAGTTGTTTATAACTGTGTACAGTTCATCCAGCGCCTTCCTCACTTCTGCCTGGGGTGGGATGTAGACCGCTGTGATAATGGCTGAAGTGGGTCTCATGAATGGATGAGTGGGTCTCATGATACCTTTCCCACAATGGTAAAATGAATGAGGCAGAGGGGGGTGAGTATCTGATGAACATGGTGCCACTGCTGTGGCAATACATGTCATGCCCCCTCCTCCACCTGCAATACCACCCTCAGTGGAAGCATAAGGTTGTGGTCAGTGTTTGGGATTCCAGCGTACAAACTTTTTGTGCCTTGTATGATGGAACAATGGCAAAGTTGAGAATGCGACAGACTGTGGAGTGGAGCACAGTATGATTTATTTTGGTTTTCACTGGCAAAGAGTGGCAAGGCCTTCTGCCTCACAGTGCCAGGGACCAGGTTCACTTCCAGGGGGGCGGTGGGGCGTTGTCTGAGTGGAGTTTGCGCGTTCTCCCCGTGTCTGCGTGGGTTTCCTCCGGGTGCTCTGGTTTCCTTCCAAAGTCCAAAGATGTGCAGGTAAGGTGTGGTTATGGGTATAGGGCAGGGGAGTGGACCTAGTTAGGGTGTCCTTTCAGACGGCTGGTGCAGTCTTGATGGTCTTTTTCTGCATTGTAGGGATATGGAAGGTTTTCTCACTTTCCGGACTATATATAACGGATGCATTTAGATTAAATAGGAATGTCTGTTAAAACAGCAGACAAAATAATTCAATACGAATACTTCAGGAATTGTATGCTAATTGTACGCCAATTGGTGGACTGACAACCTTAGGACTTTTAATAGCTAAATCTTGGAGTAAATTTCAGCCTTAATGCACTGTGTGAAAAATTAAGTTTGCAATTAAACAGTGTAACTTGCACAATGAATTTATTTCGGTCTGTCCTTTCTTCCTGCCTCCAACATGCTGGAAAAGCAATGAGCTACTCACCCCTCAGAAATCCCTATCATATAAAGTACTTGGAATTCATGGGCAGACGATCACTGCGCAGCCCAACAAGCTATTTTTGTGGCAGGTGTGAAGCTGCCTTGCTGACCTCCACTTCTGTACTGATTACACTTTTGGGAACAATTTAAAGGGTAAAAAAATGTGTACAATGGAAATGTCAGTCCTGTGCCCCGTGGGGTAGATTGAGGCTTCGAGTGAGATGTACTCTCAGGTTAACAGGAGAGAAAGATCTGCCTCATGTTTTATGCCAAGCTCAGTAGCGTTTCATATTGTTGCTCGGTATAAAGTGGGGAAATATGGTCCATCTTCCGAGTGCTGTCAGCACTTCCTCCTGATGAATGTCTGAGCAGGAATCTTCCCAGTGCAGTCGATTTGCTTGGGAAATTGCTTCTAAATGGCCAGGAAATGCTACTGCTCATAAATACTTGGTACCATTTAATAGGCCGGTGTGCTATATGACCACATATGGCCAAATTGCATCTCATGGTTACAGACCCTCTGGGCCTATTGCTTTCTGTGTAAGGTTCAATTAATGCCACTGAATTGTAATTAAAGGCAGTCAGCAGAAAGTGCCTTGCGATAATTATTTAATCAATTATTTAGACCATACTATATAGCACGTTGTAGTTGACACAGCTTGCAGATTACCCCGCCTGCCAGTATTTCCGCATAACTGAATTTAGATATTGCAGAATTTCCAACAGCTGGTCCATAAGTATTTACAGATAAGCCTCCTTATCCGACCATTTTATATAGGAATCGAGGGCACTTGGTACGAATCAATGAATTTTCCTTGCCTCTTTTGTGAAGTCGTTGGTCATTTTGAAGTCATTCATACAATATTCAGCTCCCAGGCGAGTAAACCTTGTGGTGACTGGGAGGTCAAATGCAAGTTGGGTGATCTTTTTACTGAACACCTCCTGTCAGCCTGCAAGCAAGGCGGCGAGTATTCCTTCACCTGTCATTTTAATTTCCTGCCTCTCTCCCACTGCCACCTCACTCTCCTTGGCCTCCTACACTGCTCCAGATAGGCTCAAAAGAAGCTCAAGGAATGACAGCTCAAATTTGGATGCAACAACCGATACAATCTTCCAAACTCAACATTGCCGCTCCCTTTACCTCAGACAGCAGGTGCTGGTGGCGATTCTCTCGCTGCCATTTTAGCGTCAACCCGAGGCATCTCCTCCAGACAGATTGTCGGTTTCTTGTTTGCATGAGCAGCCAGATTTTCCTCGCACCATCATCTCTTGATATTTTTGTCATTCATTCAATCACACACCTTTTGTTCTATCAATCGCTCCCCCTTTCCCCACATCTGTGCATGCTTAAAATCTGTTGCATCTCTAACTTTTCCAGTCCTGGTGAAAGATCGCAGACCTGAAATGTTATCTTTATTTCTGCCTCCATGGATACTGCTGGTCCTTCTGTGTATTTCCAGCATTTCCTGTTTCTGTACAGTACATTTGGGTTGTTGATGAAGTTCAGACAATTCCCATTAAATTGCATTTAATCCAAACGACAGATCTAATAAGATTCTGATATTCTGATTTATATTTTATCCATCAATGAAACAACAGAACTAAGATTTAAATCTGCAGATTAAATGAAAAATGAAAATGAAAATGAAAATCACTTATTGTCACGAGTAGGCTTCAATGAAGTTACTAGTCGCCACATTCCGACGCCTGTCCGGGGAGGCTGGTACGGGAATCGAACCGTGCTGCTGGCCTGCTTGGTCTGCTTTAAAAGCCAGCGATTTAGCTGAGTGAGCTAAACCAGCCAAATTGGAAGAGCAAACTAGTATAATTGAGTCTCGTAGACTTTATGGGATAGATCACCAGAGCATTCCAGCTACACTTGGCCCACAGGCCATAATTTAGATATTCCAGCTACAACTGAATAGAATTAAAGTCGCAGATTTCAAATGATAGTAATGCATAACTCAAACATTACTCTGCACTCTACACAAGCACTCTTCTTAATGACTGCAACCAGATTCTGCAGTAGTCAGGATGGTGAAATTGTCAGCACATGCCAACATTACTCCCTTTATGTTGACAACAATTTCTGGAGTCCGCACATGTGCAGTTAAATGCCAACATCTAAAATTTGTTGTCAATGATTCAGTGCTTCACCACCTCGTGAGTTTTTGAAGTCTCTGTAAATTAAAATCAATTAGAAACTGGTGAGAACATTACATTATCAGTCTTGTCACTTGATATGACTTGTTTATGAGAGATATTAACCTTTAATTTCATTGGCTTATCAAATATATGTTGAAATTGTTTCAAAAAGACTCTTTAAAAGAGCAAGCACAGGCACTGACTTAAGTTGGCTGACACAAGTCACCTATTGTTGGGTATTAACAGTTGACCAGTCTTCTATAAGGTTCCATTATGGAATACAATTAAGATATGCCCATAGATCCTCATGGAATTCCATGCCGGCTGAGTACAACAACCTGTCCAGACCTCAGATCAGCAAATACCTACTGAAATAATTTTGGGGTGAGAGGTCATGTGATCAGAGTAACCATTTTCCCAGTGCCTTTTATTACAGCATGCAAGCTGCTGAGTTGTAGTCTGGAACAAACCTGGCAAAGGAGCAGTAATACTCTCCCTTTCCCCTTCTCTCCCAAGTTAAGAACCTATCCTTGATACAATCTAAACATTCAGCACAGAGATAGTGGGCTGGATTCTCCGATTTTGAGGCTATGTCCGATGAAAAGATCGGCGAGGCCCCAGCACTGACCCTCCAACCGGTGAGGGGCTAGCAGCCGCGTCACGGAAAACACAAGGATTTCACAAAATAAACGGCTGGAGAATTCCGGGTCCATGAACGTGCATGTGCACGGCGACGACCTGCAGCGGTCGCACTATACAACATGGCGCTGGCCGTGTGCGGTTCCGACCTGCCAGATAGTGTCACCCTGGACACCCCCTCGCCACCCCCGGACCACACCCAATAAGTCCCCCCCAGACCGTGCTGAAGCCCCTCCAGTCAGCAGCACCGCTCCCCATCCCCCGAATGTGGTGGCGCTGGCAGGCCGGCCCAAGGTACCGGCAACTCGGGCAGTCGCCAGTGACTCGGGTCCCGCGCATGCGCAGTTGGGCCGGTGCCAACCAGCGCATGCGCGGTGGCCGCCCTCCCCCAGGGCGGCCCCTTCCGCCCCCCCTCCGACCCCCTTCTGTCCGCCCCCTCGGCCCCGCCCCCCCTCGGCCCCGCCCCCTCGCCCCCCCACCTCGGCCCGCCCCCCCTCCTCGGCCCACCCCCCCTCCTCGGCCCGCCCCCCTCTCCTCGGCCTGCCCCCCCCCCTCGGCCCGCCCCCCCCTCCTCGGCCCGCCCCCCCCTCCTCGGCCCGCGCCCCCCTCGGCCTCTGCCCGGCCCTGCCCCCTGGGCCCGCCCCCGGGCCCGCCCCCCCTCGGCCCCGCCCCCCCCTCGGCCCCCGCCCCCCCTCGGCCCCGCCCCCCCTTGGCCCCCCCCCCCCCGAAGGGCGCCGAAGTTTAGCTTGCCCGGGGCGCCAGCAACCCTAGGGCCGGCGCTGGGCGCTGGACATAGACCGCAGCCGTCGTGCCAGGTATACGAGAACTGAGAGAACCCGTGCCCCGCACTGTTGTGAACCCGGCCCATCAGCAGCAGAGTATCGGGGGAGGGCCTTCAGCTAATGTCCTGAGGCTGTCCCAACAGTGTGCCGCGTACTCCCTGGTGACACTGCTTTGGAGGGGGCGGAGCATCCAAAAACAGGCACCCCCCCCCAGTTCTGTCTTTAAAAAGGGTTTCTCCGCCCGATCGCTGATTATGAAATCGGCGTCAGGGAACGGAGAATCCCGCCCAGTGAATTTCCATCAAAACGTACCTTAGGTGAAAAAGTCATCATCTTCCCAAAGAAAGTGGCTGATATTTTAAAGATAAATTGTCGCTGGCAATTGCAGTTTTACATAGGCTTCGACTCCTGGAATCTCATGAATAACATATACTGCAGTCACAGACACCAGCAAATTATTCCGAACAATGAACTTTATTTTTCTGTACCATTGAATTTTAATTTGGCTGCAAGTAACTATTCACTATGTAACTTTTAACTCTACACTAGTGTGTGTGTGTGTGTGTGTATGTGTATGTGTGTGTCTGTGTGTGTGTGTGGTGAAGGTTGGGATTGATCTACCTTATTAAATATTTTTATATCTTTACATGGGTGGTCTTTTTACTCAATAAAAACAAGGGGCAGAATTCTCTGATCCGCCAACCACGTTTTCCTGTGCGGCGCACCCTCACTGGCAGTGGGATCCTCTATTCCAGCAGCTGGCTAATGGGATTTCCCATCGTGGCCACCCCACGTTTTTGGGAAACCCACGGGCATGGGCGCGCTGCCGGCGGAGCGAAGGATCCTGGCGACGGAGAATTCCGCTGAAATTCTTTTTTATTTTAAACCCAAGGAAGCCTGCCAAACTAGCTTTGTTGCAATCAGCACATAAATGGTCAAGAACAGACATTGAGTAAATAATGCTAACTGTGCTAAATTCACAAAATAAACCGTGTTGCGTAGTGTAATAGGGGAATCATTCCTACCCTTCCTCACGCATCTGGAACCTTTAAAAAGTTATGCCTATTTAAATGAGCTATCAATGAGGTTTCAATCACAAGCCAAGTTCATAATTATTACAGTCTCACTGCCCCGAAAAACAAATTCTATATCCGTGGAAGATCAAATTACTCCATTGTATTAATAATGCAATGCTACCCTGCTGCCCCACAATGCAACTGTGCTGCCCCCACAATGCTACCTTGCTGCCTTCATGATGAAGGTACTTTTTTACATATCCTATGTAAATGCCCAGTCTCCTTAATTGCCAGTCCACAATACCTCCACACATGACAAATCAATTTCTTCCATTACCATCATCTCAAAGATAATCCTACTACCAAATTGTTAGATATTAGAGAATACACCCATGCTGGTGAAACGTCATGTGATCTGTTGTGACGTCAGCAGAGAGTGTCTGCACGGGCTTCCAGTTCACCATTTTAGATTGTATAAGCAACATTATCATGTGAGAATATCTTGAAGAAATGGGTGTTTAAGAAATGTACCTTTAAGAAATGGGTGTTTATCGGAGATGTCAGAGTGTGGGTGGAGCTGGGCTGGTGGGAATATATTTAAATATGTCCGAGCATTGCCAAGGTTTGACGAGAAGGATGTTGAAGCCTTTATTATTTCATTTGAGAAGATAGCTAAACAAATGAAATGGCCACAGGACATGTAGGTACTACTAATTCAAACAAAGCTGATAGGTAGGGTGAGTGAAGTGTTTGCATCACTACCAGAGGAGGTATCTGGGACGTATGTGGAGGTGAAAAAATCCATCTTAGGTGTATATGAACTAGTGCCTGAAACCAACAGAGAAAGGTTTAGAAATTTAAGGAAAGAATTTGGTCAAACATACACGGAGTTTGAAAGGATCAAACAGAGTAATTTTGATAGGTGGATAAGGGCTTTGAAAATAGGCCAGAGCTCTCAGAGAAATTATACTTTTGGAGGAGTTTAAAAATTCAATTCCCGATGTAGTGAGAACTCATGTGAAAGAGCAGAGGGTTAAAACTGTGAGGTTAGCAGCAGAAATGGCAGATGATTATGAATTAGTTCATAAATCAAAGTTTGGTTTCCGACATCAGTTTGAGCCTGTGAGGGATAGAAACTGGGGACATGGGAAATACTCAAGTGGTAATGGTAAAGGTGATCTGATTGGAGGTAATAAGGAGAGTGTACCTCAGACTAAAAAAGAAATCCAGGACGGTCGAAAGAAATGAAAAATTTCAAATGTTCTCACTGTAATAAACTAGGCCATGTAAAGTGTTGGTGGTTGAAGAAAAGCACTGCGAAGGCTGATGTGGTAAAACAGGATATGACTGTGGGGTTTGTTAAAGTGGTAAAGCAAAGCCCAAGTGAAGCGAAGGAGGTGCAAAAGATTGTACAGCCTGATCAAGAGGCGATTGATAAGAAGGTGCCAGATCTCTTTAAAGAATTTACTTGTGTGGGTAAGGTTTACTCATGTGTATCAGGAGGAGCAGGTAAAGAAGTCACAATTTTAAGAGCTACGGGAGCTAGTCAATTTTTGATGGTAAGAGATGAGGAGTTATGTAGTTTGGGAAGAATGTTGCCAGAAAAGGTGGTAATATGTAGAATTCAGGGTGAGAGGATTAGTGTTCCATTATATAAGATAAGGTCTGAAAGTCCAGTGAAGAGTGCTGAAGTGGTAGTAGGAGCAATAGAGAAACTATCTTGTCCAAGAATACAGTTTATCTTGGGTAATGATATAGCTGCATCCCAGGTGGGAATGATGCTGACTGTGGTTGATAAGCCAGTGGAAAATCAGACAACTGAAGTGTTGAAGGATGAATGTCCTGTGATTTGTCCTGATTGTGTAGTAATAAGGTCGCAAAGTCACAGGTTAAGACAAGAGGAGAAATCAAAGATTGAAGATAAAGTTGAAGTGCAATTATCAGATACGAGTTTTGATCAGATGGTTGAAAAAGAACAAGAATAGGTGGAGGATGAGGCGGATATTTTTAGTACAGGAAAATTGGCGGAGCTACAACAGAAAGATGTAGAAATAAACCGGATGTATCAGAAAGCATACACAGAAGAGGAATCTGCATGTATACCAGAGTGTTATTACTGTAAAAGTGATGTCTTGATGAGAAAATGGAGACCTTTACATATTTCATTTCATTTCATTTTCATGCAGGCTGATGAAAAGTGGGCAGAAGTTCATCAAGTAGTATTGCCGGTAGGGTATAGAACGGAGGTGTTGCAAGTTGCACATGAGGTACCAGTAGAAGGTCATTTGGGAATAAGGAAAACTCAAGCTAAAATCCAGGAACATTTTTATTGGCCTGGACTACATAAAGATGTAGTTAACTTATGTCAATCATGTCACATATCTCAAGTGACAGGGAAACCTCAAGCAGTGATAAAACCAGTGCCCTTAATACCCATTCCAGCATTTGAGGAACCTTTTACAAGAGTCCTAATTGATTGCGTAGGACCGCTTTCTAATTAAAAAATGTGAATCAATATTTTTTGACTATAATGGATGTGTCTACTTGGTTTCCAAAGGCCATTCCAGTACGTAATATTACAGCTAAAAAGGATTGTGGAGGAGTTACTTAAATTCTTTACTAGATATGTACTACCCACAGAAATACAATCGGATCAAGGATCAAATTTTACCTCAAGGTTATTCAAAGAAGTTATGGATAGCTTAGGAATAAAACAATTTAAATCAACTGCGTACCATCCAGAATCGCAGGGAGCGTTAGAAAGGTGTATCGTGCATTAAAGATAATATTGAGGGCTTATTGTCATGATTATTCAGAGGCTGGGATAAAGGAATTCCATTCGTACTGTTTGCAATTAGGGATGCACCTAATGAGTAAACCAAATTCAGTCCTTTTGAACTAATTTTTGGTCATGAGGTAAGAGGACCACTTAAATTGATTAAGGAAAAATTGGTGAGTGAGAAATCGGAATTTACATTATTGGATTACGTGTCAAATTTTAGGGAACGATTAAATAGAGCAGGTGAATTGGCTAGACAGCATTAAAAAGGTGCACAACATGTGATGAAACGGGTATCGGACAAGAAATCCAAAGTTCGTAGTTTTGCCATTGGAGATAAAGTTTTAGTGTTGTTACCAGTGGTAGGTGAACCTTTAAAAGCAAGGTTTTGTGGACCTTATCAGATTGAAAGGAAATTAAGTGAGGTGAATTATGTGGTACAAACACCAAATGGAAGGAAGACTCACCGAGTGTGTCATGTGAATATGCTTAAAAGGTACTTTGAAAGGGAAGGAGAGAAAAAGGAGGAGGTTTTAATGATTCTAACTCAAAGTGATGAACCAAATCCAGATGACTGTGAATTTGACATACCTCAAATTAAATTGGAAAATGAGAATGTTCTTAAAAATTGGGATAAATTATTGAGTTACCTTCCAGAGGAAAAACGAACTGACCTGAAAGAGTTATTGATATCACATGGACAAGTTTGTGGAGATAAATTGGGAAGTACTAAAATGGCTATACATGATGTAGATGTAGGAAATGCTGTCCCAATCAAACAACATCCATATAGACTTAACCCTTTAAAATTGGCACAGGTTAACAAAGAGATTGAGAGTATGCTTAAAAATGGCATATTTGAAGTGGATTGCAGCCAATGGAGCTCACACATAGTGATGGTACCAAAACCAGACGATGCCCAACGGTTGTGTGTGGACTATATAACGGTTAATGCAGTTACAAGAACGGACTCTTATCCTAGCCCACATTTGGAGGATTGCATTGAGAAAGTGGGACAATCAGCTTTCATTTCCAAACTGGATTTACTTAAAAGTTACTGGCAGGTACCTTTATCCTAAAGGGCGAAGGAGATTTCAGATTTTGTGACTCCAAATGGTATATACCAATTCAAAATTATGCCATTTGGCATGAAAAGCGCCCCAGCCACATTTCAACGGATTAAGTAACAAAGTGTGCGGTATACATTGATGATTGGTAATTTTCAGCCAGACATGGAAAGAACATTTAAAACATCTGATAGAGTTATTCGATCGACTTCAGGAGGCGAGTTTGGTGATAAACCTAGCCAAAAGTGAATTTGGATAAGTACAAGTCACTTTCCTTGGCCATACAATCGGACAGGGTCGAATGGTCACACGGGATGTGAAACCAACAGCTATTGGGCAGTTTCCAATACCCTCAAGACGAAGGGAAATAATGCGATTTCTTGGCATGAGTGGATTTGATCGAACATTTGTGAAAAATGTTTGTAGCGTGGTTGCTCCACTGATAGACTTGCTGAAGAAACGTAAAAGATTTCAGTAGGCAGCGGACTTTCAACAGGCATTTGACTGCCTGAAAGCTGTGATAACCAATGCTCCTGTGTTGGAGAATTACAAGGGACTCTGTGATCAGATTGAACTAAAGCATCTGACTTTAAAGAGAAATGCCGAGGCGTAGAGAAATGGTTGGATCGTGCAGAGAACTTCTTGTTCAAAGAGACTGTCAATCGAGAAGGAATCCAGTTGGAGGAAGAATGAAAAAAAATGGACTATATTATTATACCTGTTTGAAACAAAAAAATATTCTTAAAGGATAGTGAAAAGGTGAAAAATGGAACCATCTTGAAGTTGATGGTTTATTTTTTTTCATGGAGGGAGGTGTCATGTGAGAGTACCTTTAAGAAATGGTGTTTTTAAAATGTACCTTTAAGAAATGGGTGTTTATCAGTGATGTCAGAGTGTCGGTGGAGCTGGGCTGTCTGTCAGCGTTTTACTTTCATTTTAGGTTGTTTGCTGCAGGGTGTGTTTTAGTTTCATTTTCAGAGCTGGATAGCTGCCGTCACAACCAGAAGGGGTATTAGTCTCTCTCGCTCTGTAATCTAAAAACTGTAAATCGATCCTTTGGTAATTTAAAACTATTAACTGCTCTCAGTCGTGACTTTAACCTGATGTGCTTCTGTTAAAAGTTTTTTTTAAAGCCTTATGGATGTTAAAAGGACAGCTTAAGGATTACTTAGTCTTGTATTCTTTGGGGGTTGTATTTGAAGTCATGGTTGCTAAGATGTTCACTGTATGTTCTAAAAAAGTTAACTTGAGTTCATAGAATAAACATTGTTTTGCTTGAAAAAAAACTTTTCCATTTCTGCTGTACCACATATGTAGAGTGGGCCGTGAGCTCCCCATACCACAATCTATTGAAAGCTGTGGGTCAGGTGAACTCCATGACACAGTTTGGGGTTCTCTAAACCCTGGCCCATAACAACATCTCCTCAAAAACACCTCATTGTATTTGCAAAAATTCAAGTATGTGGCACCTCCATACCTTTTCTCTTCATGGCATTAAAGAATATAACAAAAGAGAAAATTGGCGACGAGGTTTGTGGCAAGAAAATAAAATTGCTGAAAACAAATTGCCAGCAGGAACAGTAGAGATGACGTCGTGAGCAGAAAATTTCTCAGAACCAGACTCACACATTGGGTGAAACAAAAGCCGCCAATGTTGAAGGTTTAAAAGAAACACAACTGTGAGTAAGCAGAACAACAGTTCAAAAACATGCTTTCCGTTGAAGTCAGTAGAGTCTCGGACACAGGGATCCCCACGTGACAAAGTGAGACGGTCTGCAGGAATGGGGATTCAGACATTTTCAGACTCTGTATGGGCCATTAGGTGGGAAAAGGTCAAACCACAGTTAGGAAAAAATAACATTTTCTAAGTTGCTTTGTGGGTAAAAGACACAGGTTGGACACTCAACAGGGAACTGCTAGAGTACAGAAAATAAAGGCAAGATCTGCAGCAAGAAGGGTTATATTGCCAAATCTGGGCTCGGCAAACTTCACCTCTCCCAGGGATGTGCAAGAAATAAAACATATCTGAACTATGTCTATAAGTTGGTTGGCAAAGTTCAAGACTCCTCGGGTGACGATGTACCCATGAAACTTCTGGCCTCCTAGCGGCGTGTTTCATGGTGGCATTCACTGTTCACTGGTGGGGGATTTCCTGCTTCCACCACTGTCAATAGGATTTACCAATGAAGCCACTCCACACCATCGGGGAACACCAGGTGGGGGTACGCTGCCGGCAGCGATTGACCAGAGATTTCCGACCGAGATGCCTTGACAGTGCAGGGCAACAAGCAACATTTCTGGGCATTTCCAAAATTTGATGGTAACCAAGTCAAAATTGAATTGGAAATGGGTGCAGGTGTCTCATTGATACCTGAGACAGTTTATAATCAGACGTTGAAGCATCTGCCTTTAGAAACGTCAAATGTTATCTTAAGGATGTACACAGAAGAGGTTGTACCATTAAAAGGATACGTAATGATACAAATGGAAATAATTGGACAAACATGTTTCATGTCATCCGCAGAAATTTTCTTTCTTTATTTGGTAGACCATGCTTGGGAAAAAAGTAAACTCAACTGCGGAGCAATTAATTAATTAGTGGATTCAAAGAATGACCGACTACAACTTCTGGAGAAAAATATAAAGATGTTTGAAGATTCATTGGCCTCAATGACAGGAGTTGAAGTTCAACTTAAAATCAAATGCAAAATCTCTCAAAGTTAGAACCATACCATACACTATCTGTCCAAAAGTCAAAGAAGAACGAGAAAGGAGTAATTGAACCAGTTACTACATATGAATGGGTAACACCAATTGTTCCTGTATTGAAACGCCATGGCCCTGTGAGAATATGTGGAGATTTTAAAACAACTATTAACCCGGTATTTTTCACTGATCACTATCCACTGCTGCAGATTGAAAACTTGTTTGCTGGACTTTCTGGAGGGCATAAACGTATTTACAAATGAATGTCAAATGCATGGACACAACTTACTATTATGATGCACTAGGGTCTGTTCCATTACAGGAGACTTCCATTTAAAATAACATCTTCTACTGATCTATTTCAGAGGTCCACGGATCATATTCTAAGTTGACCGAATGGGGTCCAATGTCACCTGGATGACATTCTCATCACTGGTTCACTTGAAACTTGGAAGCTGCACTGAAATCTCTATAAAACCATAATCCCGGAATTAAACAGAAAACGTGCAACTTTTAAGACATCTGTAAATTATCTGGGTCACATCATCAATAAAGATGACTTACACAGAAGCTGATAAAGATGACTGCAATCTGAGAAGCACCACGTTCTCAAACTGCGACAAAACTGAGGTAATTCCTGGGATCAATAAATTATTATGGCAATTTCACTTCAAATTTAGGAATACAGTTAATGCCTTCAGACACTTTGACATGCTCCAAACAAGTATGGCACTGTTCAGAAGAATGCAAGAGTGCATTTAACAAGATAAATGTTGCCTTAAATAAGTCCGAGCTTTTGGCTCACTACAATCCCAAGCTGAAGTTACAGCTTTCTTGCAATGCATCACCCAATGAGGTTGGTGTGGTTGACTCGTGCATCACGTCTTCAGGAGAGAAATGACCAATAGCATTTGCTACACAAACACTTAATAGCGCAGAAATGAATTGTGTTCAGCTAGAAAAAAAGGCGTTGAGCATCATTTTCTGAGCAAGAGGGTTTCACCATTACCTTTATGGACACCTTTTTACTCTTTTGAAGGATCATCAATCCTTGACAACAGCCTTTGGGCCGTATAAATGAATTCCTTCTTTGGCAGCTAATAGGTTACAGAGATGGACTTTGATATTATCAGCACACATGTACGATATCCAATATTGTAAATCAGAGCAGCATGCAAATGCTGAAGCATTGTCAAGAATGCCATTACAAGTCAAGCAAGAGCCTGAAGGACATTTCGTCAACATCCTGTATTTCTCATTCGTGGATAATGTACCTGTAACTTCATTTCAAGTATAGAAATATACAAGAACCAATCCAGTGATGGGGAATGTGATGGGCCTGGTCCTAAAAGGAACAGTGACAGACATACATTGTAAAGTTCCAGACCTCAATCCCTCCATCACATGAAGACTTGAGTTGATAGTCCAGAATGGTGTTCTATTATGGGCAATCCAAGTGATTATTCCTCTGTGCTTGCATATTAAAGTCCTTGACCAACTGCATGAGGGACAGCCTGGTGTGTGAGGATGAAGCAATTGGCATAGTTATTTTTGGTGACCAGGATTAGGTGCTCAAAAGTGGGGAAATGTCAGTCCTGTGCAAACCTAAGAAAAACAACACCATTGCAACAATAACATCCGTGGGAATGGTCGTCACAGCCATGGCAGAAAGTACACATCGACTATGCTGGTCCAATTGAGAGACTCATGTTCTTAGTGATAATGGATGCACACTCTAAAGGTCGGAAGTAATGATTATCAAATCCATGATGTCAGAACAAACTACTGAGAAGTTGGACAAAATATTCACAAGATTTGGCAGGTCGTAAGTGACGATGCTACTCAGTTCACTTCCAAGGAGTTTGAGGACTCCTTAAGAGACAATAGTATAGAGCACAAAAGCCAGCACCATACAACCCTGCAACAAATAGATTGGCTGATCGATTTGTACATGAAAAGACCAAGTACAGCGGCAAGAAGAGTGAACAAATTCTTAATATTTTACCGGAACCTCACACAAACAACAGCACAAAGTTCACCAGCAACAATGCTGTTGTTCAGGAAGAAACTGGGAATTCAGTTTGATTTGTTGATACCAACTGATACTTCAGAGACTGCCAATTAACAACAACAAACACAGATTGCTAAGAGGGAACAAAACTCTAAAAAGCGAATATTCACTCAAGGAGAGTGAGTGCGAGTAAGAAGCTACACTATCAATGTCATCCAAGCAAAGACGGGTCCAGTGTGAAATACCATACAATTGGATGATAAAAGAGTTTGGCGACGTGATACTGACCAACTATTAGCTTCACGAAGTGAAATCGTTGCAACGTCTCAAGAGGTATTTCCATTGGAAAATCGAAACAGTGATACTTCTGAACAGAGGCCAAACATAGAGACAAGTTCAGATATTGTTTCTGAGAACTTTCCAATGCCTACAGGGACAGACACTGGAACAACTTCCCAGGAACTACCACCTACTGAAAGAACAGAGGACACTTCCATGATCGCAAGTTACCACATTCCAGAACGTCGAACACAACCCAAAAGGAAAAAATGTCTACTTGAGAGACCATCTGTCTTATTAAGTTGTGTTTGTTTATAGATATAATGCACAAGTGGATTTGTTGTAAAAGTATTGAGAAAGTTGGCATTGTGCTAAAGAAATAAAGGATGGAGGTGTGTTATGTATCCGTGAATACATCTCTGCTGGAATGTCACGTGATCTGTAGTGACTTCCGCAGAGTGTTTTGCACAGGCTTCAATTCCCCATTTTAGATTGTGTGAGCAATATCTCCTAATAAACCTCTCATTGTGTTTGTCAGAAATCCAAGTATGAGGCACCACCATACCCTTTCTTCTTGCAGCACTTAGAGAATATAATAAAAATACATCTATCTCTCCCTTCACCTCCTTTGCCCTCTCAGTTTTCTAAAGAAATGTGTTCACTCTTCCAACATTCCACCCTGGCTCTACTTCCTCTGGAACCTATGTATGAAAGTGCTTAAAATGCAATCACTGCCAAGTCACCCGTGGAACCAAATTCCAGCTTAACCCCTGTCTTGACACAGTTCTGTATCCCATATTTTCATTGCATGCTAAACATTTACATTGTCGTGTTCGATATATTAAATTGATATCCTTTACGTACTCATTTTGCTCTCTCTTATCCAATAGGCTACATATTTTCCCTATTATTCTGCACAAATATTTTCCTTTCTCTCCATTGTATTTACTGAATATGACGATCTCACACTTGTTCCCAATTGTTCATCTATGATCTTTTAGAATAGTGATCTAATCAAATGCTCCTGATGAAACCATATGTGCAAAACAGTTTACAGACATCTGGAAAACCATTCTTCTCAAACTGCAGAAATACAAACCAGTCTCTCAGAGTAAGGAACAAATGGTGTACATCAGGGACAACTTTCCTTACTCATAACAAATCTTCATAAAACCACCCCCATATGTTTTTCTTCTCACCATATTTGCAATGCTTCTGTTTTTTCAAAATAGAAAGAAACACACATGAATTACAATAATGAGGCACTTTAGAGGCAAATTGTTACTTTTGAAGTGTATTCACGATTGTTTTGCAGGTAAACATTCCAGCCAAGTTGTGCATATCAAGGGCCCACAAACAATTTGATAAATAAAAAGATAGAGAGTGAAATGTTCTGTTTTTTGCACAGCGTACTGGCTGAGGCGGGAAAACAGGCATGCATAGCCTGAGTTTATTGTCACATTTCCTAGCACTCTGCAGACGCAATCTCCCATCATGGCCCATGCCGTCATGCTGGCAGGTTGGGGCTTAATAGGGCGGACAACACCAAGGATTAGGGGAACCCCCACACAAGCACAAAAGTATTGCCCCGTGAATAAGGCGAACTCCTCCCAATGGAGCTCCCAGAAGGGCACTGGCATTGCCCCTAGGCACTGCAGTGCCAGGGACAGTGCCAGGGTGCCAGGTGCATTGCCCCAGCCATGCCAGCATGCAAGGGGGAAGTTCTAGGGCACTGCCTGTGTATGTCCATCTCCTCCCAGAGGCTATACTTAGCTGTTCTGTCCTGGCAGTTCCCTTTGCTTGGTTGCCATTGTAAACCTTGCAGACGTGACATCATGACGGCGAGGGGTATTCCTAATGTGGGGGAGGGTCAATATGGTGGGGAAGCCCGCTAATTAAATTCAAACTTCTTAAAATGAGGTTCCTGATCTTCCTGGCCAGGAACTCCATCACACCATCGGTAAGGGGCGGGGAGAATGGGAAAATGAGATCTCACCAGTATGACATTATAATAAATGTAGAGAACTGTAAGGGTTAATGTTATGTCCAAATCAACCACTAGAGGAAGCTAGATGCAGAACTATATAAAGCATCGATGCTACGCCTTCTGGGAGAGAGGTTGAGGAGATAGCTAGAAGACAGATTGTATGAAAGATAGTGTGAGTGAGAGCAGATCATAGTTATTGTATTAGTGTAGAGATTAGTAGTAGGTGAGTGTAGATTGTATGTTTATTATCAACTGTTTATTATATAGGAGTAAGTGTCAAATCCAATTAAGCAGTATAAATAAATCTTTAGCTTTGTTCAATATAAAAGCTAGTTGTGGTCTTTGTGAACACTATGCCATACATCCTCGGATTAGATCCACACAGAATCCCACAACCAGCACGATTCTCGTTTTCTGAGTCTTGTGATATTTTGCGCCCAATTCGCCATTTGAACTTGCAGTGAATGTGGGAACAAAACTCCGGCTTCTGCTTCTATCCCATTCTTGCATAATTTTTAGCCATTCTGTTTTTTAAACACTTCTGTTACACCGTTGTTCCATTAGTGTTGTTAATGACAAAATATACCCACATTTCTTTCTTGATTTTATTTCAAATGACCAGATAATCTGTCTCCTGTCACTTGGGGAACTCCTTTGCTCTTCTGTAAATATTACTATGAGGTGTTGTATATCCCCCTCGAGGAGGAAAGATAGAATCTGGGTTTACATTTCATCTGGCATCCTCAGTATTGCACTTGAACTTCTTACTTAGAGGAAACACTCTCATCAATGCTTAAAATTGGACTGAATTTAGAAGGCCCATTCGCCCTGGGTGCAAATCCGCATGACCACTAAATTTCATGAGAGGGCCATAACGGGATTTGTGGCAGTGAGATCTCAGTTTGAGATCTTCCTCGCTGGTGATATAACCAGGTTCAGGCCCAGAAAAGGCCTTCCTGGGCTCCAACCTGATTTTGATGAAGTTTCACAAATTGAGATATTCTTAAATGGCTTTACGGCATAAGTCCACCCACATCTTATTCTACCACCCAGTTGGCATGAAGTCACGCTGGAGCGAAGCACTGCAGGTTTTCAAACACGAGAGCCAGTCATGATGACCATGCTGAGGGCGCAGAGGTGAGTATAGACCCGGGGGGGGGGGGGGGGGGGTGTTCCCCTTGTCCGCCTGGGTGTCCTGATCTCCTTGGGGGAAGTCCCCATCCACTTTGGGGAGAAGGGAGGGGCAGACCCAATCTCGTTGAATGTGTCCCAAACTCCATGGGGGTGGTTTGGTTCCTGATCTCTGGGTGTGGGGGGGGGGGGGGGGGGGGGGGGCCTTGAATGCAACTTTGAGTTCGGGACATCTGTTTAAAACATCAGCCCAATCTCAGAAATGCTTGTGTGTTCTGTCCCACCCCCCAACTGGCTGTGTGATCCTTGACAGAACTTTGAAATTTCAGAATGCTGCTTAATCAGAGAAAAGGCATCTGTGAAACCTACAAGTTTCACGCATGGTTTTTTTTTTCACCTTATACAGCACTCTGCAATTCTGGGAAAATTCCACCCATCGTCTTTCTTGGAAATTCCCATTTGAACAAAAGCATGAACGAGATTATTTAAAATTGGCTTTTTTCTTGATAGAAAGTGGGCAGCTAATTTCACACAAACTTTGGTGGTTACTAACAGTCTGTCACATACAACTTTTGAATTTAGACAACCAATTATATGTACTCCTTAATAAATGTGGTGCATGCTTGTGAGCACAGTCAATATACAATAAAGGAATACATTCCGTGTTCTAATTGTCACACCTCACCCCCTTCTGAGTATTCCAGCCCAACCATTACAGCCTTGTTGTAACATCCTATCGAGCACCATGATGTCTCATGCCTGATGTTATATCCAGCCCTTGTCATTATATCCCACCCCTTCTGTGACTTCCCACTCCCCTGTAGTGTTGTGTTTTTAGTGTAACATCCTGCCACTGCCCTGCCCACATTTTAATATCCCATTACAACCTGCCCAACATTAACCTACAGCCACAATATATATACATATAATAATTGATACCTGCTTCCCCAATGACATATTCCCTCTTGCTGCAGTCAGATTTATGATTGCTCTATATTTACCATTACTTATCCAGACATTAGAGTAAGGAGCCCTACACATTTTATGGGCTGTGTGAATCAGTAAATAAGACCTTTTCTTCTCATCTTCATTTAGTTTTTGCTTTGTGCCGGTTTTGAAAGAGCAATATAGAACATAGAACATAGAACGATACAGCGCAGTACAGGCCCTTCGGCCCTCGATGTTGCACCGACATGGAAAAAAAAACTAAAGGCCATCTAACCTACACTATGCCCTTATCATCCATATGCTTATCCAATAAATTTTTAAATGCCCTCAATGTTGGCGAGTTCACTACTGTTGCAGGTAGGGCATTCCACGGCCTCACCACTCTTTGCGTAAAAAACCCACCTCTGACCTCTGTCCTATATCTATTACCCCTCAATTTAAGGCTATGTCCCCTCGTGCTAGCCACCTCCATCCGCGGGAGAAGGCTCTCGCTGTCCACCCTATCTAACCCTCTGATCATTTTGTATGCCTCTATTAAGTCACCTCTTAACCTTCTTCTCTCTAACGAAAACAACCTCAAGTCCATCAGCCTTTCCTCATAAGATTTTCCCTCCATACCAGGCAACATCCTGGTAAATCTCCTCTGCACCCGTTCCAAAGCTTCCACGTCCTTCCTATAATGAGGCGACCAGAACTGTACGCAATACTCCAAATGCGGCCGTACCAGAGTTTGGTACAGCTGCATCATGACCTCATGGCTCCGGAACTCAATCCCTCTACCAATAAAGGCCAACACACCATAGGCCTTCTTCACAACCCTATTAACCTGGGTGGCAACTTTCAGGGATCTATGTACATGGACACCGAGATCCCTCTGCTCATCCACACTACCAAGAATTTTACCATTAGCCAAATATTCCGCATTCCTGTTATTCTTTCCAAAGTGAATCACCTCACACTTCTCCACATTAAACTCCATTTGCCACCTCTCAGCCCAGCTCTGCAGCTTATCTATGTCCCTCTGTAACCTGCAACATCCTTCCGCACTGTCTACAACTCCACCGACTTTAGTGTCGTCTGCAAATTTACTTACCCATCCTTCTGCGCCCTCCTCTAGGTCATTTATAAAAATGACAAACAGCAACGGCCCCAGAACAGATCCTTGTGGTACGCCACTCGTAACTGAACTCCATTCTGAACATTTCCCATCAACTACCACTCTCTGTCTTCTTTCAACTAGCCAATTTCTGATCCACATCTCTAAATCACCCTCAATCCCCAGCCTCCGTATTTTCTGCAATAGCCGACCGTGGGGAACCTTATCAAACGCTTTACTGAAATCCATATACACCACATCAACTGCTCTACCCTCGTCTACCTGTTCAGTCACCTTCTCAAAGAACTCGATAAGGTTTGTGAGGCATGACCTACCCTTCACAAAACCATGCTGACTATCCCTAATCATATTATTCCTATCTAGATGATTATAAATCGTATCTTTTATAATCCTCTCCAAGACTTTACCCACCACAGACGTTAGGCTCACCGGCCTATAGTTACCGGGGTTATCTCTACTCCCCTTCTTGAACAAAGGGACCACATTTGCTATCCTCCAGTCCTCTGGCACTATTCCTGTAGCCAATGATGACCTAAAAACCAAAGCCAAAGGCTCAGCAATCTCTTCCCTGGCTTCCCAGAGAATCCTAGGATAAATCCCATCCGGCCCCGGGGACTTATCTATTTTCACCTTGTCCAGAATTGCCAACACTTCTTCCCTACGCACCTCAATGCCATCTATTCTAATAGCCTGGGTCTCAGCATTCTCCTCCACAATATTATCTTTTTCTTGAGTGAATACTGACGAAAAGTATTCATTTAGTATCTCGGTTATCTCCTCAGCCTCCACACACAACTTCCCACCACTGTCCTTGACTGGCCCTACTCTTACCCTAGTCATTCTTTTATTCCTGACATACCTATAGAAAGCTTTTGGGTTTTCCTTGATCCTACCTGCCAAAGACTTCTCATGTCCCCTCCTTGCTCGTCTCAGCTCTCTCTTTAGATCCTTCCTCGCTTCCTTGTAACTATCAAGCGCCCCAACTGAAACTTCACGCCTCATCTTCACATAGGCCTCCTTCTTCCTCTTAACAAGAGATTCCACTTCTTTGGTAAACCACGGTTCCCTCGCTCGACCCCTTCCTCCCTGCCTGACTGGTACGTACTTATCAAGAACATGCAATAGCTGTTCCTTGAACAAGCTCCACATATCCAGTGTGCCCAACCCTTGCAGCCTACTTCTCCAACCAACACATCCTAAGTCATGTCTAATGGCATCATAATTGCCCTTCCCCCAGCTATAACTCTTGCTCTGCGGGGTATACTTATCCCTTTCCATCACTAACGTAAAGGTCACCGAATTGTGGTCACTGTCTCCAAAGTGTTCACCTACCTCCAGATCTAACACCTGGCCTGGTTCATTACCCAAAACCAAATCCAAAGTGGCCTCACCTCTTGTTGGCCTGTCAACATATTGTGTCAGAAAACCCTCCTGCACACATTGTACAAAGAACGACCCATCCAATGTACTCGAACTATATCTTTTCCAGTCAATATTAGGAAAGTTAAAGTCTCCCATAACAACTACCCTGTTACTTTCGCTCTTTTCCAGAATCATCTTCGCCATCCTTTCCTCTACATCTCTAGAACTATTAGGTGGCCTATAGAAAACTCCCAACAGGGTGACCTCTCCTTTCCTGTTTCTAACCTCAGCCCATACTACCTCGGAAGAAGAGTCCCCATCTTGCATCCTTTCTACCACCGTAATACTGTCCTTGACTAGCAGCGCCACACCTCCCCCTCTTTTGCCCCCTTCTCTGACCTTACTAAAGCACCTAAACCCCGGAACCTGCAACAACCATTCCTGTCCCTGCTCTATCCATGTCTCTGAAATGGCCACAACATCGAAGTCCCAGGTACCAACCCATGCTGCCAGTTCCCCTACCTTATTTCGTATACTCCTGGCATTGAAATAGACACACTTCAAACCACAGACCTGAACACTGCCGCCCTCCTGCGAAGTCAAAACTGTGCTCCTGACCTCTCTACTCTCAATCTCTCGCACCCCAAAACTACAATCCAGGTTCCCATGCCCCTGCTGAATTAGTTTAAACCCCCCCAAAGAGTATTGGCTGCCTTCAACAATCTATCATTTTTCCCAACATTGCATTCTCTGACAGTTGATTAGATTCAACAATGCAGAGTTAAGTACTGCCACGTTTTTGAGTTCTCATCTATCACACGACAACCGATTCTTTTCAAAAAGAAATTCCTATTAAGAGGCAATTTAGCGTGGCCAATCCGCCTACCCTGCACACCTTTGTGGAGGGTGACACCCACGCAGACACGGGGAGAATGTGCAAAGTCTACATAGGCAGTGACACAGGGCCAGGATGGAACCCAGGTCCCTGACACAATGAGGCAACAGTGCTAACCACTGCGCCACATGTCACCCCACAGCAACTGGTTCTATGGCTCTGTCATGCTTCAATATTTTTGATACCTTCATGGGGTGGTTATCATTGGCAAGGCCAGTATTTGTTGTCCATCTCCAATTGCCCTTGAGAAGGTGGTGGTGATCTACCTTCTTTAACTGCTGCAGTCCATGTGGTGTAGATACACCCACAGACCCGTTAGGGAGGGAGTTTCAGGATTTTGTACCAGCGACAGTGAAGGAACAGCGATAAAACTGCAAGTCAAGATGGCGTGTGATTGGAAGGGAACTTGCAGGTGGTGGTATTCCCATGCATCTGCGGCCCTCCTAGGTGGCAGAGGTTGTGGGTTTGGAAGGTGCTGTCAACTTGGTAAGTTGCTACACTGCATCTAATATAGACTGATATCACTGCGCACCAGTGGTAGAGTGAGAAAAGGTTTAAGTTGGTAGATGGGGTGCCAATCAAGGTATTGCTTTGTCCATGATGATGTTAAACATTTTGAGTGTTGTTGGAGCTGAACTCATCCAGACAAATGGAGAGTATTCTATCACACATTTGACTTGTGCCATTTAGATGGTGGACCATCGTTGGTGACAAGGGCAAAATTATTATTATTTGGGGGAAAGCTAACCCAAACATTTTAACGATGATTTAATGTTATCCATAATCATCTAATTGTTTTTCAGACACAGTTGTAATGTGATCTAATGTCACAGAATATTGTAATGTGGCCAAATGTCACAGAATACAGTAGAATATCCTGTATTCCATAAAATCCCTCCAGTGCAGAAGGAGGCCATTTGGCCCATCGAGTCGGCACCGACTCTCTGAAAGAGCACTCTACCTAGGCCCACTCCCCCGCCTTATCCCCATGCATTGATCATGGCCAATCCACCTAACCTTCACATCTTTGGATACTAAGGGGTAATTTAACGTGGTCAATCCACCCAACCTGCACATCTTCAGACTGGAGGGTTTTTTGCAAGGGGTAATATTATTATACAAAGAAACAAAAAGGCCATAATTTTCTGCTCAATGATGGTTATTTTTTTGGCAGGTTTTGACCAAAGTTCACCAAACCAGTGGAACAATTGCAGAATTTCAAACGCATCTTACGGTTTGATGCAGCTTGTGGTTTCGTCAGCTTTTGAATATATTTTTGAAAACTTGAAAAGTAGGCCATGTCCCAGATCAAATGAATTACCATTGGATGTATCTGTTAATTGTGCTCATTTGTGGGCTTTCAAAGAGGCTTTAAAGATGTTTAATCTTCTGGATGTCCATTCAGTAATTATCTTTTGGAATGGGTTGGACTATGAAGCTCAGTCAAATATGAAGAAAGAGAGTAGTTTCAGAGATCAGTTCCCTGTGGGACGATGTTCTAGCAGCTTTGCCCCTGTCTTGATACAATGCAGTGTCCCACATCATGTTTTCCAGCTAATCACTTCACCCTGAATTATTTTCTCCACTATTCCACACAATTGCTCTGTGCATTTCTCACATTCAATTGTACTTACTGAATATGGTGATTTTACTCTTGTTCCCACTTGTGCTTATTTTATCTTCTGGAAGATGGAAGCCTTCAAATTATACCAATCAAACTGCAAAACAACCAGGTAATGCATGGGATCCAGGACTGTACAAAATACAGCTCTCAGTGACGTTCAATTTATTTCATATCACTGCTGGTAACATGAAAAACAATAAACTCCACCACTCTCCTCCTGTTAATGGGCTAATCTCATTTTACGATCATTGAAAACCAGAGGGCACTAACCTTTCCCTTACAAAGACATTAAAGCTGTTGCTGCTGGCAGGAGACTCCATCAGAGATGTAGCAGATTTTAAGTGCAAGACCTTGTTTGAATGCCAGATGTCAGCTGCTCTTCCATCATGAGTGGAAAGAAGCTGTAGGGTGTGTGTGTGTGTGGGGCGGGGCAGTAAAGATCGGACGCTGCCCAAAGATGTTTGGGAAAGGTGTTGATGCGAGAGTCTTATCCCTGGAAGGGATCCCTGGAAGGGAGGGGTGAGCTGTGTCACAGAAACCTGGCCATTCCGGGTGGAGCCCAGAGGAACACTGTTGCTTCTCCTAGTCCCATGAAGATAAGCTTTTTTAACTTTCCTTAGTAGATATTGCTGGCTTCCTGACAGAATTATGTGACAGAGGAATTATATTGGTTATCATGCTCATTGTGTTGTTTCAAGCACCATCCAGTGCCTCACAAAGAACATGAATTCCCATTTCTACTTGTTAATTCGGCATCTACCAGAGTTTGGTGGAACGATTAGGGGAAGTGGTGGAATAATGGTATTGTCACTGGAGTAGTAATCCAGAGACCCTGGCTAATGTCGGGAACCCGGGTTTGAATCCCATCGCAGCAGATGGTGGAATTTGAATTCAATAAAAATCTGTAATTAACTGTCCCTGAACCATTGTTGATTATCATAAAATTCCGTCAGGTTGACTAGTGCCCTTCAGGGAAGGAAAGCAGCCACCCTGACCTGGTGACTCCAGACCCAAGCAATGGCCTCTGAAATTGCCTCGCAAGCCACTCAGTTCAAGGAAAATTTGGGATGGGCAGTAAGTGCTGATCTAGCAAGCGACGCCCACATCCCATGAATGAATTTGAAAAAAAAATATTATCCACTGCTGAAATCCTGCAAACCCACCCGAAGTGGCAATTTAGCATGGCAAATCCATCTAACCTTTGGACTGTGGGAGGAAACCGGAGCACCCGAAGGAAATCCATGCAGACACAGGGAGAATGTGAAAACTCCACACAGTCACTTGATGTTGGAATCGAACTTAAGTTTCTGTCGCAGTGAGGCAGCATTGCTAACCACTGTGCCACTGTGCCGCTCCTTCAATTAATTTAAATTACAAATTAATTTTTGTTTTCAGTGTAAGCACAGATGCAACATCTTCAAGCACTGACTCGGGGATCTGTTTGCCCAGACAGAGTTATTAAAAAGTAATTTCTGAACTATTTTAACATTTTCCAGGACTTGTTGCAGCCTGCAATTTAAACGCTATAGCTCACATCTAGTAGGTCTGCTGACTGCACTATGGAAATTGAAGCTGGACTTCAAAGAAATCTCATGGAATTATCTGCTGCAGACAATGATTTTAACTTCCGCCTTCAGCTTCCAAGCCTTTCTTTGGAGTGTTGATGCCCTCGACATGCCTCAACTGACAATTAGTGACAGAATTGAATACTCACTGCCTGTTGAATTGATACAAGTTTATTAAAGCTATGTGTTCATAAAATAGTTACATGAGTTTCAAGTCTCATGACTTGAACAAAAATATACTACCGCAATGGAGAGGACTTGGCCAGGTTTTCACAAGAGCTGTGCGTTGTGAGCCTTCAAACTCAAGTCTGGGCATATGACGGTTGCTCCCTCAGATTGTCAGTGCTCGAATATACAATGATACCATATTTTATATGGTTTCAGTTAAACAATCTTTCAGTTTCCAGATGTCATTTGGGCCTGTTCTTGAGAGAGAGAGAGAGCCCTGTCTCAGTGTTCCATAATAAAAGTATTAACAATGAAATGTCCAGCCGCCAGTGATGTTGCCCTACGGAAGCCATTTTACAGAGAGCTGTAGGTTCCTCACAAGGACAAGTTTATTGGCATCTTTACCATCAAGCTTCTTTTCCCAATGTCAACCACTGTTCTCTTTTACCATCATGCCTTACGACACAATGTTAGCAATTGTCCCACTCAACAAGAGCTAGTCGCTGCTGATTTTCCCTGCTTCTCATGCTTTCCTTCAGCACCTTCCAAACCCATGACAACTGCCATCTAGAGGAAAAGAGGAGCAGATATCTGGGAATACCAACACCTGGAGGTGTTAGTCACTATCCTGACTTGGAAATATATTGCTGTTCCTTCACTGTTGCTGGGTCAAAATCCTGTAATTCCTTCCCTAACAGCACTGTGGGTGTACCAACACCTCAAGGACTGCAGTGGTTCAAGAAGGCAGCTCACCATCATCTTCTGAAGGGCAATTGGGATGGGCAATAAATGCTGGTTTAGGCAGCGACGCCCACATACCAAAAAAGGCCAACGGATTAAATCTGGTTCAGTGAAGAGTACAGGATTCCAGACATAACTAAGAATGAAGTGATAACCTGAAGGAGCTACGACACAGGACTACTTACATGCCAAACAGCAGCAAGCTAAGCAATCCCATAATCAACAGATCAGACGAAGCTCTGCAGTTTTTCCACATCCAGTCATAAATAGTGATGGACAATTAAACAACTAGCTGGAGAAGACTCCCGGATATCCCCATTCTTGATGTTGGGGGGAGCCCAACATATCAGTGCAAAAGACAAATCTTCAGTCACAAGTGCCGAGTGGATGATCCATCTCAATCTCCTCCTGAGGTCCCCAGAATCACAATTGCCAGGCTTCAGCCAAGTTGATTCACTGCACGTGACATCAAAAAATGGCCGAAAGCACTGAATATTACAAAGAGTAGGTACCCTTACAACATTCTGGCAACAGTATTGAAGACCTGTCACCAAGAACTTACCATCACACTAGCCAAGCCATTCCAGTTCAGCTAGAACACAGGCATCTACCCAGCAATATATAAAATAACCCAGGTATATCTTGTACTCAAAAAGCAGGAAAAAACTAGCCTGGTGAATTGCCATCCCATCAGTTTACCCTTAAACATTAGTAAAGTGATGAAAAGTGTTGTCTCAAACAGTATGTACTCAGCAATAGCCTGTTCACTGATGCTCAGTTTTGCTTTCGCATGGGCCTGACCTTTTTTAGCATTGGTTCAAGCATGGAAAAAAAGCTGTACCCCAGAGATGAGGTGAGAGTGGATGCTCTTGACACCAAGACAGCATTTGACCAAGTATGGTGTTGAGGAGCTTGAGCAAAACTGGAGCCAAAGGGTAGCAGGGCAAAAATGACCCACTGGTTGCAGGCATAACTAGCAGAAATAAAGATGGTTTGTTATTGTTGGAGATCAATCATCTCAGTTCCAGGACATTAATACAGGATGTACAGGGTAGTGCCCTAGGCCCAAACATCTTCAGCTTCAGTGACATTCCCTCCATCATAAAGTCAAAAGTAGGGATATTCACTGATGCTTGCACAATGTTCAGCATTGTCCCCGACTCCCCAGATACTGAGGTAGTCTGTGTCCATATGAAATGAAATGAAAACCACTTATTTTCACAAGTAGGCTTCAAATTAAGTTACTGTGAAAAGCCCCTAGTTGCCACATTCCAGCACCTGTTCAGGGAGGATGTTCGGGAATTGAAGCCGCGCTGCTGGCCTTGTTCTGCATTTCAAGCCAGCTGTTTAGCCCACTGTGCTAAACCAGCCCCTACTGCAGCAAGAACTGGACAATCTTTGGTTTGGGCTGATCCGAGGTATGTAACATTTGCGCCACTAAGCAGGCAATGACCATCACCAACATGGGAGAATTCAACCATCTCTCCATGATATTCAATGGCATTACCATCCCTAAATTCCACACTATCAATATCCTGAGGGTTACCATTGACCAGAAACTGAACCGAACCAGCCATATAAATATCGAGACTACAAAAGTAGGTCAGAGGCTGGGAATTGTGTGAGTAACTCAATGGCTGACTCCCCAAAGTCGGTCTATTATCTACAAGCATAAGTGAGGTGGAATAGTCTCCACTTGTCCTTGATGTACAGCTTCCTTCAACTACACTCAAGGACCACAACACTATTCAGGACAAAGTAGCCCACTTGATTGATATCCCATCCACCACAGTAAACACTCACTTCCTCCACCACCAATGAACAGATGCATGGCAGCAACTCACTAAGGCTCCCTGAAGCACCTTCCAAACCCACAACCACTACCACCTAGAAGAACAAGTGCAGCAGTAACACTACCGCCTGCAAGTTCCCCTCCAAATCTCACACCATCCTAACTTGAAACTAAACCACCGTTATTTCACTGTGGCGGGCTCAAAATCCTGGAATCCCTTTCTTAACAACATTGTGCATGATCCTGCAACACGTGGATAGCAGCGGTTCAAGAAGACAGCACATCACCACCTCCTCAAGGGTAACTAGCAATGGGCAATAAATTGTGGCCAAGAAAGTGATGCCCACATCCCATGAATGAATAATTAAAAAAATATTGAAGATCAGCCAAAATTCAAATTATCCTCAGCGATCAGCTGCCTGGAGAATCACAAAGCCCACTTTGGCTCTACCGTTTGGGACAAAAGAACTGGCAGTGGACCAAATTTCTAGTCCACTATTGTCCTGATGATCTTGTTGCATGTTGATCTGGTTATACAGAAAGTAGTACCTGATTCAATAGGATTTTGAAAATATTCTTCATTTTGAGGCATTACAAGAAGCCCAACAGCAACCTTGAATCCGAAGGCAGGAATTAGGCTGACAAACGTCTTCTTTATAACTACTCATTGCTGTTTGCTTGCTGACAGTGATTCAGTACAACTGATCTCCGTTCCCACACTTTCACAGGGAAAAGATGGATTAATAGTGTCTGTCATTCCGAGCAATACCTCAGCAGTATTCAAAAGGGAATAAAATTATTTGAATGTATATGGTTTAAAATAGATAAAAGTTAATCAAGAACCAGACATTCATCTTTTATTTTTCTGCATTCCTAAATTAATTGCCAATTAATTATCTAAAATAGAAATAATGCAACATTATTATATTGAGATCATACTGCCAGGAATTTCCAACAAAAACATTTTTTTCAATGCGCTTGAGGCTGCTGATATTGATCTGAAAGCAAAAAAGATTATAAAGCCCTGATTTTATTTGCCATTTGGAATTCCATCTATTATATAGAACTGAAACACCTCTAACATTTTTATATGGCACAAAAACTTTCAGATTAATGGGACATAAAGCTGCTGAATTTAACCAAGTTCGAAATATTTAATCCACTATAGAGCTTCACTGTGATAAAGGTTTTTATGTAAAAGAGGTTGTTTAAATATACTCATAGCTATGTGCCACTTATGGAAATGAAAGTTGCCACAGTCCGACAGCTGACTGGTGTCATTTAACCTGAGGGTCACCACACCTCAGGCAAGGGACAAGGTTGAGGAGATTGGGCATTCATGGTAACCTCACCCGGTATTTCATTTCATTTTCACAAGATAAGATAAATGAGCGTTAATCTGAACTATCTTGAACCAAATCCCATTCCCCAATCAATCCTGTATTCACTGACCCATACTGGCTTCTGATTAAGCAAAACCTCAATTTCAAAATTCTTCTCCACACATCTTCCCTTGTCTTGCTCCTCCCTGTCTCTGAATTCTCCCCAATCCCACAACCTCTGAGATACATGAACTCCTCTATTGATGGCCTCTTGAGCATTCCTGATTTTAATCACTTTACCTTCATTGGCTGGGCCTTCAGGGCCTGAATCTCCTCCCTGGATTCCTGCAGCTGTCTTCCTCACTTTCCTACTTTAAGACACTCTTTACAACCGTTGATCACGCTTTTGCTCGTCTGACTGAATACCTTCTTATTTGACTCAATGTCATATTCTGTTTTAGAATTCCCCTCCAAGGCACCTTAGGATATTCTTTACCTCACAAATGCTGTTATAAATGCAAATTGGTGTTACTGTAAGTCTCTCCACCTTTCTTTTTCCCTTCAAGGTTATCTTTAAAACCTATCACCTTGAACAAGCTTATGATCACCCATCTTAATATGTTCTTCAGTTCTTGGATATAGATTTTGCTTGATAATGTACTGGTTAAGTACCTCAGGACATTTATGACATTAAAGGCACTATATAAAGGAAAGATTTGTGTTGTTGATTTGTTAACGTTGGGCGAGGAAGGAATGTTGGCCAAGATGCTGGGAAAATTCCGATGGTCCTCTTCAAATAGTGTCCCGGGACTCTTCACATCGAACTAACCAGGCAGCTAGAGCCACAGTTTAATGTTCCATCTGAATGATGGAGCATTCGACAGTACAACAATTTCTCAATAAGACACTGGAATATTAGCTTGTATGATACGGTCATCGAAAGATTGGCACTCTAAGTGAGAGAGACAAGGCCAGAACTAAGCAATAATTAGGGAGAAGATAATTATGCGCAATCCCATAATATTGAACTAACAGCTATGAGTGTGTTAAGAGCGATTCCCTTCCCTGAACGTAGCAAATGTTCAATTCCTTTATGAAAATTCCTTCAACTTTATCCAAATCGTAAACATATCCTTTTAGGCAGGAATCCCCAACTTGCTGCAGATTTCTATTTCTATCTGACCATATGAAGAATTCAAAATATAGAATTCACAAATTAGTTAATGAACAAGAAAGTATAATTTTAGGTTCCAATGTAACAGCTTTCATTTTCGTATCTGGAGCTGGAAACTCCCATGTTAATAAAGGTTGGACCAAAATTAAACAACATTCACGAGACTGTCAGAATAACAAACTCAAATGTTTGACATAAATATGATAAACAATGAGCTAAAAGTAGAATACAGCAGAATTTCAATCCCTGGTGTTTTACTTTGATTCCCCAACTTAATTAACTCATGAACTGTTAACTGATAGATTTTACCAGAAATTGTAGCTAATTCATCATAGTTCAGAAGGTGGAATCCTTTTATCAAGCACTCTCTGAAATATATTCTCAAACAACCTCCCTTCAATATGTAATTATGATGTTGACATGCATTTGCTGTTTCTTTTACTTTCCGAAGACAACACAACATATAAATATCACACTTCATTTATTCTACACTATATCGGTACCAGGTTCTGTGGATCCCTGGTTGAATATTTGGATAAAAGGGACACACCAACCTGTTATAGACATAGGTTTGGCACACCTACTCCTGTTCCGAGACACGTGGAATTATTTAAGGTTGGGAAATTAAATTAGGAGTGTGATTGGATTGGTGATGGATTTTACTTAATTCAAATAAAAAACAGATTCTCAATGTAGAGCATTTAAACCTGCTGTTTTTATTTTAAAAAGGATTTAACTTATGGATGTTGTTTTGGAAGTTATTAAAGGTTACCTATAGAATATTGTATTTGGGAAAGTATCAGTGTGCGTAGTTGATAAACCATTTACTGTGTGTTTATAAAATGTTAACTGGATTCATAGAATAAACATTGTTTTGTTTTAAACATACTTTAGCTCTCTGTTACATCACACCTGTAAAGTGGGCCCTTGTGCTCCCCGTAGCCAAAATCTATTTAAAGTTGTGGGTCTGGTGAACTCCTAAATATACTTTGGCGTTCTCTGAACCCTGGCCCATAATATGTGTTTCTCAGTGCGGCGAGCGCCGGGAAAAACATGGTTAAACTCGCTCACATGGGGAGTTTGTTCCCATTAGTTAAATCACGCCCCATGAGTCCAACAGATTTCAAAGTCTGGACTTGGAGCAGTCAGTCTATTGTAACTGATGCACGTTTCAGATTTCCATTTCTACAAATTACAGTTTCCAGTATTTTAATCCCTTTTCCAATCCAAGACAGCAACTTTTTTTAACATAAAGCTAATTGGACAAAATAGGCCAAAAATAATTTATGATAAAGCAAAAAGAGGCTAACACACTTAAATTTTCCCCTGTCTGTGATTTCCTTGGAGGACACCATCCTATATAAGTAGGTTAAACCTTCTGCAAGATTAGCAGGTAGAGGAATGTCACGTGAGTGCACGGCACGGCAACACATTGATTAGCACTGCCGCCTCACAGCACCAGGGACTCAGATTCAATCCTGCCCTTGGGTGACTGTCTGCGCGGTGCGTGCACTTTCTCTCCATGTTGGTGAAGGGTTTCCTCCGGGTGCTCTGATTCCCACTCACAGTCCTACGATGTACAGGTTAGGTGGATTGGCCATGCTAAATGTGCAGGGTTACGGGGATAGGGCAGGTGAGAGGGCCTAGGTAGAATGCTCTTTCGGAGACTTGGTGCAGACTTGATGGGCTGAATGGCATCCTTCTGCACTGTAGGGATTCTATAGATTTACAGAAAGAAGTTGAGGTCAAAACATTTGTTTTCAAGAAGGAGTTGATATAGCTCTTGAGCTAAAGGGATCAAAGGACACAGGGGAAAAGCAGGAACAAGTTTCTGGGCTGGTTGATCCACCATACTCATAATGAATAACGGAGCAGACTCAAAGGCCCAAATGGCCTACTCCTGCTCCTATTTTCTATGTTTCTATCAGCCATTGTCACCAGCAGTACTTCCTCCAGCCTGGTGAGTTGAAAAATGATTGAAATGCACAAAAGGTAAATCTGCATCTAAACAAATATTAAAACAGATTTCCATTTGGATGTGGCCCTCGAGTGGAACCCCATTCTGCATTTCTTTTTCAATGATATTGACTCACTCTTATCCCTCCTGCTGGTACTTACAAAGCAGAAGCTGTAATCTACAACTTCCTCTGGGCTGCCACACAGCAGGACACAGGGACAAATGAGATAATAAGTCGTCATAATCTAAGGAAAATAATTTTGCCTGACGCATACACTTCTGCTTTGGATTATTGTGGATGCATAATGTAAACATATTACAGTTCACAAAGCAATCCACTGTTGCTGAGGTTTGATAAACTGGATCTTGCAGATATATTGAAATCTCTCACAATTACTATAATCCTGCCAGAAGAAATTATTTTGGCTGGAAAGGTTAAGTTACAGTTACCTCCAAAATGGCAGAATATCCATTAAATAAGATATGAAGATCAAGATTTCCTTCCATTCGGGAAGAACACACCTTAAACACACACATTTCACTTCAGGACCTCTTTAGTGTTCATTCAGTGAGATTTGGACAGCACTGGGCCAGCATTTATTGCCCATCTCTAATTGTTCTTGAGAAGGTGGTGGTGAGGTGCTTTATCGAATCTTTACAGTGCATGTGGTGCGGATACACCCGCAATGCTGCTGCATGGAGAATTCCAGAATTTTATCCTTGTGTCAGGGAAGGAACACGGATATATTGTCAAATCAAGATGTTGTGTGGTTTAGAGAAGAACTTGTGGCCGTATTCCGATGCACCTGCTACCCTTGTCCTTCTAGGCACTAGAAGTCAT
This sequence comes from Scyliorhinus canicula, assembly GCF_902713615.1. Classification (NCBI taxonomy): domain Eukaryota; kingdom Metazoa; phylum Chordata; class Chondrichthyes; order Carcharhiniformes; family Scyliorhinidae; genus Scyliorhinus; species Scyliorhinus canicula. The sequence continues at coordinate 78,554,809 of NC_052164.1, forward strand.
GGGTTTGGAAGGTACTGTTGAAGAAACTTTAGCAAGTTGCTGCAGCTCATCCTGGACACAGCACACGTCTGCCACAATGCACAATGGAAGGAGTGAATTTTAAGGTGGTAAATGGGGTGTCAATCATTGACTGTTTTCTTGAGTTTTGCTGCAGCTGCACTGATCCAGTTTAATGGTGTCTTCCACCACATTCCTGACTCGTGCTTCGTTTATGGTGGACTGACTCTGGGGAGTCAGGAAGTGACTTCTAAATACATCACTGCTGTAAAATGTCTTTTCCCTGACAACAGAAATGATGGAAAGTTAAGAATATCTACAGCTAAATGTCTGACACTAGACTTACCTCTCAGAGGGAAGTAAGAGACTGCTGTGTGCTCTGTTTAATGGAGACATGGCTCCCCCTGCCTCACTGGACTGCGCCATACAACCTGAAGGCTTCTCAATACACCAGATGGACCGCACGGCGTCATCGGGCAAAGCAAAGGGTGGAGGGGTGTGCCTCCTCATCAACGCCTCCTGGTGTTCGGACATGTTGACCCTGACGAACTACTGTTCCCAGACCTGGAATACTTGACTGAGGTGCTGCCCGTACTACCTTCACGGAAGTTCACTTCAGCCATTATCACAGCGGTCTACATCCCACCTCAGGCGGAAGTGAAGAAGGCGCCGGATGACTTGTACACCGCTATAAATTACAATGAAATGAAACAGAATGCCCAGAGACCTTGTTCATCATGGCCGGGGACTTCAACCAGGCCAACCTCAAGAGTGGACTGCCAAAATTCCACCAACACATCTCTTGTCCCACCAGGGTGCCAACACTCTCGACCACTGCTACATAAAAATCAAGGGCGCCTACCAATCCATCCCCAACCGCACTTCGGAAAATCAGACCATAAGATGGTGCTCCTTCTGCCGGCATGCAAACAGAAACCTATGGGGCAGAATCTGGTTAGGAAGGTTGTGCTGATCTAAGGCAACAGAAGTGTTCCTATGTGACTGCTTGGAGTCAGTGAATTAATCCATATTTAAGAACTCAGTGACAAACCTAAACGAGTATGCTACCATTGTCACAGACTTTATCAGCAAGTTTGTAGAAGACTGCGTGTCAAAGAAGGCAGTATGTATGTTCCCCAACTAGACACCATTGCTTAATCGAAAGATGAACTCCCTACTGAAGGCCAGGTCTGAGGCGTTCAAGACAGGCGACCCTGACCTATACAAGAAATCCAGGTATGGCCTCCACAAAGTCCTCAGGGATGCCAAGAGACAATATGATTAAGCTAGAGTCACAGACTAATGTCAAGGACTCTCATTGGTTGTGGCAAGGCTTAAATAATATAATGGGTGACAAATCGAAGCCGAGTAGAATCTCCAGCAGTAGCACACCCCTCCCTGATGAACTCAAAGTATTCTATGCTTGGTTCGAGCAGGAAACCATCAAACCATTGTCAACTGCCCCAGCAGCCTCAGACACACTTATACATACTGTCACAGCTTCTGAAGTCAGATTGGTCTTCTTGAAAGTGAACCCCCCGAAAGCGACGGGTCCTGATGGAGTCCTGGTCATGCACTCAGATCTTGCGTGGACCAGCTGGCAGATGTGTTCGCGGACATCTTCAACGTCTCCCTTTCTCTGTTCTGAGGTTCACACCTACTTCAAGACGACCACCATCATACCAGTGCCAAAGAAGAACCAGACAGTGTGCCTCAATGACTGTCATCCAGTGGCCTCAGCACCGATCATTATGAAGTGCATTGAGAGGTTAGTCATGAGACACATCAACTCCATACTCCAAAGATGCCTTGATGCGCTGCAATTCGCATACCGCCACAACCGGACTACAGCAGACACCATCTCCCTGGCCCTACATTCATCCTTGGCTGGTGGATGAATCAGCTGCCGGTCCAACAGCTGACTCAGAGGGAAACACACGTGTGCATAGGTAATGAGGTACTAAGTACAGAATCTGGTGCAGAACCCCTGGTGAATGGGACAGGTACCACCAGATCCGCTTGCCAGCACACTTAGGGTGCGATGTATTGACTTAACCGGAGTAGGCGTGACAAGTAGATGCCAGGAGAGGCCTCCTCTGGGAATCCCGACAGCTGTTACACCTCATGAGATCTAACTAGATCTCGTGAGGTGTTAAGAACTGGGTCCTGCCCACAATGGGTGGGACCCAGTCTCGCACGGCTAAGTAGGTTCAAGAACAACTTAACCATCCTGACTCCAGATCTAAGTGGCTCTTTGAATTTATTGACTTCTCCAGGGGCAACGTTTTGTACTGGCGCACATGAAGGTAGGCCAAGCAGAAAGCCACCTGGGAAGGGGTCTCCCAAGTTATTGGAGGCCTCTGGGTGGTCAGGATAAAACAGGGTGGCACGCTGGCACTCCCCTGGGCACCTGGGCACCTTGGCACTGCCAGGCTGGCACCTTGGCACTGCCATCCTGGCATGCCATGGTGTTTGAATTGCACTGCCAGGCTGGGAGGAGCCCTGCCAGGGTGTCAGGGTGACAGTGTCAGGATGCCCAGATGCCAGGTGGCACTGCCAAGGGTCAAGGCCTGAGGGGGCCATGCCCATGAAAGGAGGGACAAGGGGGGTATGAAGGGTGGAGCAGTAAACAGCGGTTATGAAGTGGCCTCCAGAAGGTTGGGGGTCCTGGAAGGGGCCCAAAAGGGGGCTTGAAAAGGGGATGGGCCTCAATTACCCCATATTGGGGTGTCTTCACTTGTGAAATTTGGGGTAATACCCATGTATGTGGGGGAAGTGACATTGCCCATGGGGGGGGGGGTGGGGTGTGGGTGAACCACTCAGCTCACTTAGAGATCGGGTTGCCCTTTCAAAATTGTGGCCCTATATCTGAGCAGCTAGTGTGGCCAGTGAGCTCAGCTCCCCAGTGATGGAAAACATATTTGTGGGCTAGCCCGGTGTCATGTGAGAGTACCTTTAAGAAATTGGTGTTTATTACTGCAGTGATGTCAGAGTGTGGGTGGAGCTGAGCTCTAGCTCTGTTTTTTTAGATTCACTTTGAGAAAGGCTTGGGTGTGTCTGTGTTTTTTTGGATTTGTTTCAGTGTTGGAGCTGCAGCCAGCCAGAGAAGCTGTACTGCTATTCCCTCTGCCATGTAAAGACTATCTCTTGATCATTTGGTGAATTCAGAGTGATAACTGTTCTCAGTAGTGAATTTAAACCCGATGTACTTCTCTTAAAATATTTTTTTAATGTCTTATGAATGTTAAAAGGAAAGCTTAAGGATTACTTAGTGTTGTATTCTTTGGGGGTTGTATTAGAATTGATGGTTGCTAAGATGCTCACTGTATGTTTTAAAAAGGTTAACTTGAGTTCATAGAATAAACATTGTTTTGCTTTGAAAAATACTTTTCGATTTCTGCTGTACCACACCTGTAGAGTGGGCCGTGTGCTCCCCATACCACAATTTAGTAAATGTCATGGGTCAGCTGAACCCCATGATACAATTTGGGGTTCTCTAAAACCTGGCCCATAACACCAGAGAGAAACACCTCCAGGGCTCGAAAAAGTGGCTAAGTATGGTTACATAACAGTTGGGACAGAGCCGGGAGCCAGCCAATCCTTCCTGAAATAGCACTTAGAGAATGGAATTTACCGGCCGTTAACACCGGTGGGATATTCCGGCCCCAAAACGGCGCATGGGATTTCCGGCAACGAGAGGTGCAGTTAACGGGAAATCCCATTGACAATGATAGGACCAGAAAATTCCACTGGAAGGTCGCCTCCACTGCCGAAAAACTCTCACCCTAAATCCAACCCAGAAAACGTACCGTTAGATCGCACCCTTCGTGTCAAAATGGGAGAATTCCACCCCAAATGTTTTTGGTCAAGGGATAGCTATTGGCCCTGACACAAAGAGAACACCCCTGGTCTTTTTTGAAAACTGGCCAATGGGGCCTTGATTTAATCGAGTCAGCACCTTGCCATTCTAGCTTCTGAATAATGTTGAACATAAATCATTCCTTTGAGAAGAACACTTTCATAATTCAGTTACAAATAATCAAACTTGCTGGCTTTTTTTCCTTTTGACCAGGAGCGAACCCTTCTAATTGCAGCATTGCCTCCACAGCTCCACCCCACCCCCCACCCACTTTTGCAGGACGCTTATGTAATTACATAATTCAGTCTCAAAGAGCACAGGCATTAATTTTTAATTCCTAACCTGAAGAAATGATTTGATGAGTTCAAGTTGACAGTAAAACAAATGTTTTTTGCCCTAATTTTAATGTGCTGACTATATGACTGAGCTTTAATGACACTGAGATGGAAGCAAATACCAAACAGATGTGCACTCTGGATGATGATAAATTCATGAAGGTGCAGCAATGCATTATACCTTGATGTTTGGAATTGAAAGTTCCATTTTGATATGGAGAAAAGGAATGAATAAAACCATAAAATCACTTTGGACTGAGCATTGTACTTGAGGGCGAAATGGAATTTGCTGCTAAACATTTATCACCATTACTATATTTATTCCATCAAAAGATGCAGCACAGAGCTATTTCCTTAAGTTTCAAACTATACAAGGGGTAGAACTCCAGTTGCTTCTGCTCATGGGGCGTGCAGGGGAAGAGCACTAGGAAAACCACATTTTCCCAATCTATGCTTCTCACCTCCGCAAGGAGCAGGTTGGAATTTTGACCCCGAACTAAAAGAAACCATGGAATAGATGTGCACTGCATTCAATTAATTCTGATAGTTTAATGGACTGCAGGCCCCTGAAATGATTGTCACAATCAATCACTTTGTGATGTGAATGAAGGACACTATGTAAACAGCCTCTGATGAACAGCACTTAACAGATTGTGGAGCACTTGAGATCCCAATCTCAATGACTGGTCAATCTGGAGCAACACCAGGCATTCATTCATAACTACTGTTACAATATTCTGATTATTGAATAATTAACTTTCTACAAATGATATCTGTATTATTATGCCAAATGTAAATACATCAGGAATGTTATTGATTTTATCCAGCTTGTATGTTAAATATTCTCATTTAAAATGACAGGGACAGTTAATTACATTCCATTGATTCTAGATAAGGCTCAATTAATTTGTGGTGTGAGAGCTGGATAACGGTAGATGCCTTTGCGGAATCCATACAGCAGTTTTAATACATAGTTTATTAAGCAAGCTGAAGTTACCCAGACTACAGCAATGCTCATTTCTGAATTGATTATGTAATGATTGTCCATTCTGCACCCCAAAAGTATTTAATAATATTCTGTTTGTTCCACTTTGGCATACGCTTGCCTTGGGGGTTGGTTTACCTCAGTTGGCTGGGTAACTGTGAGAGCGAGGCCAGCAGTGCGGGTTCAATTCCCTGGTTGCCTGAGGTTACTCATGAAGGCGCTGCCTTCTCAACCTTGTCCCTCGCCCGAAGTGTGGCGATCCTCAGGTTAAATCCCCACAGTTAGGGGCCTCACGGTAGCATGGTGGTTAGCATCAATGCTTCACAGCTCCAGGGTCCCAGGTTCGATTCCCGGCTGGGTCACTGTCTGTGTGGAGTCTGCACGTCCTCCCCGTGTGTGCGTGGGTTTCCTCCGGGTGCTCCGGTTTCCTCCCACAGTCCAAAGAGGTGCGGGTTAGGTGGATTGGCCATGCTAAATTGCCCGTAGTGTAAGGTTAATGGGGGGATTGTTGGGCTATGGGTATACGGGTTACGTGGGTTTAAGTAGGGTGATCATTGCTCGGCACAACATCGAGGGCCGAAGGGCCTGTTCTGTGCTGTACTGTTCTATGTTCTATGTTCTATCAGTCAGCTCTCCTCCCAAGGGAAAGGCAGCTTACGACTGCCTCAAAGAACTTTCCAAGCATCTATAAAGGATCAGTGAGCATTTTTTCCTGTGCAACCCCCATAAAATATCCTTACATCCATAGGGCAGCACAGTGGTTAGCACTGCTGCCTGCCTCAAAGTGTCAGAGACCCAGGTTTAATTCTGGCCTTGGGTGACTGTCTGTGTGAGTTTGTAGCATCTTCTTGTGCCTGAATGGGTTTCCTCCAGGCGCTCCTGTTTCTTCCCACGGTCCAAAGATGCACAGGTTAGGTAAGGTTATGGGGTCACAAGGATAGGGCGGGGGAGTGAGCCTAGGTATGGTACTTTTTTAGAGGACCAGTGCAGAGTCAATGGGCAGAATAGCCTCCTTCTGCCCTGTAGGAATTTTATGTTTCTGTCATTTGCACATCATCTCTAAAACAGTTAGCAACACAGAACGGAACTATATAAGTACTTGTGGGGGTGGGGGAAGGGATAGAAGGATATGCTGAGAACGAACAAAGAACAAAGAAAAGTACAGCACAGGAACAGGCCCTTCAGCCCTCCAAGCCTGTGCTGACCATGCTGCCCGTCTAAACTAAAATCTTCTGCACTTCCTGGGTCCGTATCCCTCTATTCCCATCCTATTCATGTATTTGTCAAGATGTCCCTTAAATGTCACTATCGTCCCTGCTTCCACCACCTCCTCCGGCAGCGAATTTCAGGCACCCACTACCCTCTGTGTAAAAAAACTTGCCTCGTACATCTCCTCTAAACCTTGCACCTCGCACCTTAAACCTATGCCCCCAGTAATTGACCTAGGAAAAAGCCTCTGACTATCCACTCTGTCTATGCCCCTCATAATTTTGTAGACGTCTATCAGGCGCCCATCAACCTCCGACATTCCAGTGAGAACAAACCAAGTTTATTCAACAGCTCCTCATAGCTAATGCCCTCCATATCAGGCAACATCCTGGTAAATCTCTTCTGCACCCTCTCTAAAGCCTCCACATCCTTCTGGTAGTGTGACAACCAGAGTTAAACACTATACTCCAAGTGTGGCCTAACTAAGGTTCTATACAGCTGCAACATGATTTGCCAATTCTTATACTCAATGCCCTGCATGCCTTCTGGACTACCTTCACCACCTGTGTTGCCCCTTTAAGTGACCTGTGGACCTGTACACCTAGATCTCTCGGACTGTCAATACTCTTGAGGGTTCCACCATTCACTGTATATTCCCTACCTGTATTAGACCTTCCAAAATGCATTACCTCATATTTGTCCGGATTAAACCCCATCTGCCATCTCTCTGCCCAAGTCTCCAAACGATCTAAATCCTGCTGTATCTTCTGACAGTCCTCATCGCTATCCGCAATTCCACCAACCTGTGAGATTAAAAACAATGGGAGGAAACCCATGTGGAGTATCAATGCCAACATAAATCTGCCGGCTGTGTTGTGAATTCTATGTAATTCGACATTAAGGCTCCTCCATGAAAGTTTCAATTGCTGATTTTCCCATAGTGTATTGCAATGTGTATGCTGTGGTCACTATGTTCAGTAGATGTCACCAAAAATGATGTGAAGGGGCCCTCTGGGATGAGATGTTAACTGAGGCCCTGCCTGCCCTTTCAGGTAGACATAAAATATCCTATCGCACTAGTTGCAAGAAGTGAAAGGGTCTTGGCCATTAATTATCCCTCAATCAACATCACCAAAATAAATTTCCTGGTCAATATCACAGTGTTGTTCCTGGGCGCTGACTCTGCTCAATTGAGCAGCCACATTTCTTGTTTACATTTATGACTAAAAGTAATGAAATTGCTGGGTTATGTAGGAATGATGACAAAGGACTAACTTCAACAGATTACTCTCAGATGTTCCGTGGCTCTTACATGACATGCCTGTAAACACACTGGTGAGAAATTCTGTGTTACCAACATGTCACCTCCTGTGTACAGGTCACGGAAGAGTACATATGCTACATTGGCTGTGAAGTGCGTTGAGATGTCCTGATCATGAAACATAAAGATAAATGCAAGCCTTCCTCTACTTTTTCTTTCCTTGACATCAATATTTTATGATGTGTGCTGCCCCAGGATAGACCTAGCTTCCATCCCTAGTAAAGGCTTCCTTAGCTGAATTGACAGTGCCTTTAACAGGGGGTCCTGCTGCTGATCATTATCTGGTTGTGTACATGTCGATGAACCACGGGAAGACTGGATTGGTAGCAGCTGTCCGGAAGAAACTTGTCGACGTGTTGCTTGGTGGGATATCGGAGAAAAGGACATGAGTGGAGCTGCAACCTAGCGTGAGTCACAAACTTCAAGAGAATAATAGCAGCCATGCCAATGCTCATGAATTTGTCACGAGAGAATTTCTAAGTATAATGACCCCACTCAGCCTCACAATACTATCTTAATCATCAAAATTTGTTTTCTTACCTCTCAGCCAGGGATCAGGTGAGACTCTGGAAAACCATTTCTCTGAATGAGGATTGTTAGCTGTGCAGGGGTTGAAAAATCAATAACAAAGAGAGGATGATTTTGTCTTCCAGTCTATTCCTTCCTTTCACAGCGTGATTATAACAGGTCGGATTTTGATAAAAATCTTTTGTAAACCATTTTGAGGTGCATAATTCAGTATTTATTAAGAGCTCTTAGAGATTAAAGAGCCACTAGTAATCCATATTGTTTGATTTTTTTCATAATAAAGCTACTTACAATTTACATATCAAACCTCTTGGTTTTTAACGGTTCAACTCTTGATATGTGTAAAAGTGAGTTTGGTATTACTGACATGGGCATAAATTAGATGGCCTAATACAGGAAACGGAACCTGGGTGAGCAATGTTTTTTGTTTAATTATGTACTGTTAAGCTGCTGCGTTGGAAGTCATGTTTGAGCTGAAAGACATTTGCCAAAATTCTCCTAAACTCAGTGCAGCGATGGTTGCTGACCGTGGTGTGTAGACAGGCTTGTAAATTCTGGTGCACGGACATTGTATGCCGCACATGTACGTCAGGACTATGCGGAAGTCCCAATGCACAGACTTGTGCTGAGAACGGGCAAAGTTTGATCTTCCATTCCTATGTTTTTTAAGTTCTTTGCTGCAAGTGCTGTGCTGAAGCAGCTGAATGTGAAATCTCTTGAAAGCATGGAAAGCAACGGGTCCTGAGGGAGTCAATGGATGTGCACTCAGATCCTCCACGGTCCAACTGGCAAGTGTGTTTGCAGACATATTCAACCTCTTCCTACTCCGTTCCGAAGTTCCCACCTGCTTCAAGATAACCACTATCATACCGATGAAGAACCAGACAACATGCCTCAAATACTACCGCTCGGTGGCCCTGACATCTATCATTATGAAGTTCTTCGAGAGGTTGGTCATAAGACACATCAATTCCATACTCCCAGAATGCTATGATCTACTTCAATTTGCACTCCACGACAACCAGTCCACAGCAGGTACTATCTCCCTGTCCCTACACTAATCCCTGGAGCATCTCAACAACAAGGACTCCTACCACAGGACTACAGCTCTGCCTTCAACACCATAATCCCAGCCAAGCTCATATCCAAACTCCAAAACCTAGGACCTGGCTCCTTCTTCTGCAACTGGACCCTCGACTTCCTGATCCATAGACCACAATCAGTAAGGATAAACAACACGATAGTCCTCAATACTGGGGCCCCCCAAGGCTGCATACTTGCCCCCCCCCCCCCATACTTCTTTTGCACACACGACTGTGTGGCAAAATCCACTCCAACTCCAACTACAAGTTTGCTGATGACACAACCATAGTGGGTCGGATCTCAAACAATAATGAGTCAGAGTACAAGAGGGAGATAGATAACCTAGTGACATGGTGCAATGCCAACAATATCTCCCTCAATGTCAGCAAAACTAAGGAGCCGGTCATCGATTTTAGGAAGTGAAGAGTTGTACATGCCCCTGTCTGCATCAATGGTGCTGTGATGGAGATGGTTGACAGCTTCAAATTCCTAGGTGCACACATCACCAACAATCTGTCTTGGTCCACCCATATCGACGCTACAAGCAAGAAAGCGCAACGGCGCCTATACTTCCTCAGGAAACTAAGGAAATTCAGCATATCCACATTGACTCTTACCAATTTTTACAGATGTAACATAGAAAACATCCTATCTGGCGGCATCAGAGCTTCGTATGACAAGTGATCGGCCAAAGACCGTAAGAAACTACAGAAAGTCATGAACACAGCCCAGTACATCATGCAAACCCGTCTCCCATCCGTTGACTCTGTCTACACATTCTGCTGCCTTGGGAAAGTGGACAGAATAATTAAAAACCCCTCCCCCCCGGGTTAGTCTCTCTTCCAACCCCTTCCATTGGGCGGCAGATACAAAAGTCTGAGAACATACACCAACAGATTCAAAAACTGCTTCCTCCCAGCTGTTACCAGATTCCTGAATGCCCTCTTATGGACTGAACTGATCTCTCTTTGCTTCTTCTCCACTGATGTAGCACTACTCTCTGTGTGCTTCACACGATGTCTGTGTATTTGCATTGTGTATTTATTGTATATTCTCTGTTTTTCATGTATGGAACAATCTGCTGGACTGTATACAGAACAATACTTTTCACTGTCCTTCGGTACACATGACAATAAATCTAAATCTAAACCATGGCCGGCTTACCCCAATGTTCGGCACGTTTTTACACTTGTTAATTTGCATTTTCCTTCCCCGGCCAGAATCATCGAGCAGAGGCAGGAGACATCGGAGACTATTTTATCCGTGGGTCAATCTTTTATAAAATGTTTATAAAAATGTTTAAAATGCGTATAAAGTGAAAGATAGATATATTTTAATTTATTTTTTAAACTTTGCTTTGTCATGAGGATGTTAATTTCATCCTATGTCCTATATTAGATAGAGTGGTTTGGCGTGTATGTAATCTTCGGCAATCACTTGGTAAAGAGTATGATCTTTCACCTAAGGAACTCCGTGTTACTGGACATTTTCCCTGTTGGTCCTTGCGTTGATGATCAGTGACATCTTAAATCACACAGTTGGCAGGCATTTACGGGAGGTGGGATTGGTCCTTAAACTCTAGATCATTGGTATTCCTTTCTCAGGCTCCTTTTACGGGCCTCATCCAGCTATCCGCGAAGAATTGTGTCCTTTCAATCAGGGGGTTCCTCCAAGTAGGTCTCTTCTGAAAAAGGGACTCCCAGGCCTCGACATCTATGTTGCATTTCCTGAAGTAAACCTGTCTTTGGAGCGCTCCCTTTGTCCTCCTCTTGTTCTGAAGCCTTCCTGGAGCTGGTCAAAGAAGATTTGCTTTGGAAATTGGACCTCTGACTCTGACATGGGATATTCCCATGACACCATATTCTAAATTAAACCACTTTTAAGCATGCCACACATAAAGTTATAGAATAATATAGTGCGGATTTAAATAGTTTCACAGACTCAAAACAAATAACAATACCTATCTTCACTGCTGAATATTAATAATCATCTTCATAAAATAAAATGAGAAATTACCTTAAAAGAACCAATAATAATAGCATTAAGTGTAAAGGAAAAGACAAAAAGCACTGTAAAAGCAAACTTCAACATACCTTTAAAACAGCAAACCTGTTGCTTGATTTCTTCAATACAAGACAGCAGTTTAAATCCCCAACCTCAATGGTATCGATCCTGAGTTTCCCTATCATATGATAGCATGGCTACATTCAATCTATGCTGCAGTTTCGTCACATGCCTGAGGTTACTGCCAGAGTCGGAAAGTCCCTTGTGATTTATTGAGTGCTGGTAAGTGGGCACTTTTCTCCCTGGCAACAAACGGATGTTATGGGCCGATATGTTGGGCAGGATTCTCCGTTGCTCGACGCCGATATCGTAATTGGCGATCGGGCGGAGAATCCCTTCCGCCGCCTTAATTGGGTGCGCCGCCGGTTTGACGCTGGTTTTCAAGTATCCGGCCCTTCCGAAATAGCATCACCGCATTGCGTGCCATACACTGTTGCAACGGCATTGGCACATCACCGGCAGCCCCTTCAATGATGCTCCGCCCCCGATGGGCCGAGTTCCCGACCACGCAAATAATATATGGTCTGAGTGGTTGGGAACCCAGCGTAGCGGCTGGGGATTGTATCCAGCACTGCCACACTCGGCCGGGATCGATACTACTGACTGGGGGGGGGGGGGGGGGGGGCTTCCACAAGGGCTGGGGGGACTGGTAGGAGGTGGCTAGGGGTTGGCTTGTGGTGTCACTTTTGGCAGGTCGGGTCCACGCACGACTGGCCACTTTTGGCACGGCGCCAGGAAATTTCACCCGGCGCCCCTGCTGGCCCCTCATTGGTCCCGGCGAGGGCTCGGTGCCAAATTGGGTTTTGTGTTGCCCACGGCACTTAGCCGCTGAAATGGTGAATGCAGCCCATTGTGTTTAATTATTCTGAGTTTGACGACATGAGTCCGGTGGCTGACCTATGTTCTCCATGTTTAATTACTTTTCTCTGAGTCCACACCCAAACTTAAGCAAACATCACAGAAGCTACAAGAAGTTGAGCTGAAAACATGAAGTGTAGACATTTGAGATATTTTCAAAAGCTTTGCATTACTCTGAAATACGTGCAGGCCCGAAGCCTGAGCCAAATAGGCCTCAGTATCCAAAAGGTTGAAGCAGTATAACTTGGAAATAAAACCTATCTGAACTGGTCCTGTGTACCTTACAACTGTCAGTATTCCTGATTTTTACTGGGATTTGAACATTTTGAACTGGGTTTCCCTCCTGGTTGAATGGGAGGATGATTTGAAGACTGATGGTGTCTAATGGGTATGCCACTGTATTTCAGTGCTCAGGGAGGGAGTGGTATCAGTCAAATCCTAAATTGGTCAGCATGGAAATGGAGGAAATACCTGAAGCAAGGCCTCACAGACACACCAGCAGTAGGCTGGAGGTTTCCTTGCAGGTCTAGAAAGACCACATCGACTTCTCCTGCGCCACAAAAGTGAAGACACTATTATTGGGCCAACATTTGTCTCAGGTCAGGTGAGATAAAAAATCACACAAAAATCACCCTAATTAGGGCAGCACGGTAGCATGGTGGTTAGCATAAATGCTTCACAGCTCCAGGGTCCCAGGTTCGATTCCCGGCTGGGTCACTGTCTGTGTGGAGTCTGCACGTCCTCCCCGTGTGTGCGTGGGTTTCCTCCGGGTGCTCTGGTTTCCTCCCACAGTCCAAAGATGTGCGGGTTAGGTGGATTGGCCATGCTAAATTGCCCGTAGTGTCCTAAAAAGTAAGGTTAAGGGAGGGGTTGTTGGGTTACGGGTATAGGGTGGATACGTGGGTTTGAGTAGGGTGATCATTGCTCGGCACAACATCGAGGGCCGAAGGGCCTGTTCTGTGCTGTACTGTTCTATGTTCTATGTTCTAAGTCCCTGGACCAGGGTTGACCTGACCATTCCCACAGGTTGAGCGGCACCGCCGGTGGAAACTCCTGGTGCTCTTGGCACGGCACACAACACTGGGACTACCTCTTGATGTTGCTGTCTATTCCTGGCCACCAGACATACCCAGCCAGTATCTTCATCTTGGATTCATCCGGGTGTCAATTGAGGAGGTACAGGAATGGGCCATGTCAGCATTCTGTAACCGTGCCACGTGTTCCCCACAGGATTACGCTGTCCTCGACGCTCAACTCTTGATCTTGGACATGGAGGCCCTCTGGTCATCTGGCAAAACACGGTGCTGGGCCCCATATAAGATGATGTGTCAGATGTTCGACAACCGCGGGTCCTTCTGGATCCAAACCCAAATGTGCGATGCCATGACCACTAGAGAATCCATCAAATGTAATGTGGTAAGGACTTTGTTGGCCGAGCCAGGTGTGGCAGCCTGGTGGGGAGGGGGAGTCGGCTAAATGCATCTGTGTAGAGAATCTTCGTTCCCAAACAGTGTTCTAGTATGTACTCGTACACAGCCAGTAGCAGAACCCAACACTAGATCCGAGCGGACATTATGGGAGGGGTTGCCCAGTCCTGTTTGAACATATCTAACAGAAACTTGCAGTCTGCGAACACCAATAATGCATATCCGTAGACACACTGGTGAAACTTCTTCACCCCAAAAATGACGGCAGATCCTCTTTCTCGAGCTGCGCATACTTTCTCTCTGTGTCGACGAGCGTCCTGAAAGTGAACACAATGGGGCGCTTTGACCCGTCATCTATGTGGTGGGCGAGTATGGCCCAAAGCCGATGCGTCACACGTCAGTATGAGTGGTTTGGCTGGGTTGAAGTGGGTCAGTAATTTGGACGATGAGAGCCGCCTCTTTACCTCAGAAAAAGCCGATCATTGTGGTTGAGCCATTCCCACAGTTGGCCCTTTTTCAACAGTCGATCAAGACGGACTAATAGGGTTGCCAGGGTGGGGGTCAATTTCCCATAGTAGTTTATGAGTCCCAAGCAAGAATGACATTCCGTTGGACCCTCCGGCACAGATTCTATCGGATGGTTCGCACCTTGTCCTCGATTGAGTGTAAGCGGTGACAGTCCACATGATAGCCTAAATATGTGACTTCTGCTGTGTGGAAGGCACATTTTTTATAACAATAATAATCTTTATTGTCACAAGTATGCTTACATTTACACTGCAATAAAGTTACTGTGGAAAACCCTTAGCTGCCACACTCCTGTGCCTGTTCGGGTACACTGAGGGAGAATTAAGAATGTCCAATTCACTTAACAGCAGGACTTATGGGAGGAAACCGGAGCATCTGGAGGAAACCCACGCAGATGCAGGGAGAACGTGCAGACTCCACACAGACAGTGACCCAAGCCGGGAATCAAACCCGGGACCCTGGCATTGTAGAACAATAGTGTTAACCACTGTGCTACCGTGCCACCTGGCGTAAGCAAACACAGATTCATAGGACTTCGGCCAGGTTCTGTAGATGCTCCTGTCTGGAGGAGCCTGTAATCAGTAAATTGTCCAGGTAGACTGCCGTTTGTGACAATCGCCACAGGATTTTCTCCATTACTTGTTCGAAGTAGCACATGCCAAGGAGACCCCAAAAGGCAACCGGGTATACTCGCATAGCCTTCAGTGCGTATTAATCGTCACAAACCGTAGGGAGCCGGGTCCAAAATAGGGTGAGGATATGCATGTCTCATGTCTAATTTTGTCAAGGTGCGACCATCACTGAGCTTTGCATATGAATCCTCAATGTGTGGAACCGGGTAATGGATCAAATGAGAGACACAGTTTACCATCATCTTGTCGTCACCGCAAAGACATACAGCGTCAACAGGCTTCATCACGGATACGACTGAGGCTGCCCATGCGGAGAACTGTAAAGGACGTATAATGCCCAAGCGTTCCAAACAGTCAGTTCTGTATCTACTTTAGGCCTCAGTTTTAAGGGACTGGCGAAGCATGAAAATGACATGGCTGCGCCAATGGATCAACACTAACTTTAGCCATTGCCCCTTTTATGGTGCCCAGGCCCTCTTGAAAAAAGTTGGGGAATTTTGCCAAGACACCTTCTAGTCCATGAGAGTACATGAGGCAGACACGCTGTCAATCCAAGCAAACGCACTGCAACCAGTCACGGCCTAGCAAATTTAGCTGCCCTGTATACATCGCCAGTCAGGCACCAGTGTCCCATAGACCCAACATCTGGACACCTGCCCACATTTTATCGAATATTCGGCGGCTGACCAAGGAGACCGGCACTCCGGTATCCAGATCCATCTGTATTAAGTATCCGCTTACCTGAAGCGTGATCTGGATTGATGCCACCTGTGGTGCTGCTACGCAATGTACATAGAACATAGAACATAGAGAAATACAGCACAGAACAGGCCCTTCGGCCCACGATGTTGTGCCGAACTTTTGTCATAGGTTAATCATAGATCATAGAAGTTTGGACACTAAGGGCAATTTATCATTGCGAATCCACCCAACCTGCACATCTTTGGACTGTGGGAGGAAACCAGAGCACCTGGAGGAAACCCACGCACACACAGGGAGGATGTGCAGACTCCACACAGACAGTGACCCAAGCCGGAATCGAACCTGGGACCCTGGAGCTGTGAAGCAATTGTGCTATCCACAATGCTACCGTGCTGCCCTTAAGAACAAATTAATCTACGCTCCATTATTCTACGATAATCCATGTACCTATCCAATAGCCGCTTGTAGGTCCATAACGTTTCCGACTCAACTACTTCCACAGACAGTGCATTCCATGCCCCCACTACTCTCTGGGTAAAGAACCTATCTCTGACATCCCACCTATATCTTCCACCATTTACCTTAAATTTATGTCCCCTTGTTTGTTCCACCTGGGGAAAATGTCTCTGACTGTCTACTCTATCTATTCCCCCAATCATCTTATAAACCTCTATCAAGCCACCCCTCATCCTTCTCCGTTCTAATGAGAAAAGGCCTAGCACCCTCAACCTTTCCTCATAAGACCTACTCTCCATTCCAGGCAACAACCTGGTAAATCCCTTTTGCACCTTTTCCAAAGCTTCCACATCCTTCCTAAAATGAGGTGACCAGAATTGCACACAGTACTCCAAATGTGGCCTTACCAAGGTTTTGTCCAGCTGCATCATCACCTCATGGCTCTTAAATTCAATCTCTCTGCTAATGAACGCTAGCACACCATAGGCCTTCTTCACAGCTCTATCCACTTGAGTGGCAACTTTCAAAGATCTGTGAACATAGACCCCCAAGATCTCTCTGCTCCTCTACATTGCCAAGAAACCTACTGTTAACTCTATATTCCGCATTCATATTTGTCCTTCCAAAATGGACAACCTCATACTTGGCAGGGTTAAACTCCATCTGCCACTTCTCAGCCCAGCTCTGCAGCCTACCTATGTCTCTTTGCAGCCGACAACAGCCCTCCTCACTATCCACAACTCCACCAATTTTCGTATCATCTGCAAATTTACTGACCCACCCTTCAACTCCCTCATCCAAGTCATTAATGAAAATCACAAACAGCAGAGGACCCAGAACTGATCCCTGTGGTACGCCACTGGTAACTGGGCTCCAGGCTGAATATTTGCCATCCACCACCACTCTCTGACTTCTATCGGTTAGCCAGTTCGTTATCCAACTGGCCAAATTTCCCACTATCACATGCCTCCTTACTTTCTGCATAAGCCTACCATGGGGAACCTTATCAAATGCCTTACTAAAATCCATGTACACTACATTCACTGCTTTACCTTCATCCACATGCTTGGTCACCTCCTCAAAGAAGTCAATAAGACTTGTAAGGCAAGACCTACCTCTCACAAATCCGTGCTGACTATCCCTAATCAAGCAGTGTCTTTCCAGATGCTCAGAAATCCTATCCCTCAGTACCCTTTCCATTACTTTGCCTACCACCGAAGTAAGACTAACTGGCCTGTAATTCCCAGGGTTATCCCTATTCCCTTTTTTGAACAAGGGCACAACATTCGCCACTCTCCAATCCCCTGGTACCACCCCTGTTGACACTGAGGAAGAAAAGATAATTGCCAACAGCTCTGCAATTTCAACTCTTGCTTCCCTTAGAATCCTTGGATATATCCCGTCAGGCTTGGGGGACTTGTCTATCCTCAAGTTTTTCAAAACGCCCAACACATCTTTCTTCCTAACAAGTATCTCCTCGAACTTACCAGTCTGTTTCACACTGTCCTCGCCAACAATATGGCCCCTCTCGTTTGTAAATACTGAAGAAAAATACTCGTTCAAGACCTCTCCTATCTCTTCAGACTCAATACACAATCTCCCGCTACTGTCCTTGATCGGACCAACCCTCGCTCTAGTCATTCACATATTTCTCACATATGTATAAAAAGCCTTGGGGTTTTCCTTGATCCTACCCGCCGAAGATTTTTCATGTCCTCTCTTATCTCTCCTAATCTGTTTCTTCAGTTCCCTCCTGGCTATCTTGTATCCCTCCAGCACCCTGTCTGAACCTTGTTTCCTCAGTGTAGCCACCGAAGTTGGCCATTCCCTCAATACAAAATGGAGGAACGCAAAGCTTGCAGGTTAAAATGGACACTGTTTGCAGCACAAGCAGGCTGCACCAAGCCAATGTGTATTCTGTCTGCTAAGAGAGCAGACAGCACTGAAACGAACATTCCGCATACTAATGAGGCAATCTCCGGGATAGTTAACATAGCAATGGAACGATCCCAGGGACAATGGACACAAATAGAGAAGTGATTGCAACAGCGTATGGGAAACCAGACACCCCGGCACCAGCGGGGTTCGAAAACAAAGCACCTGAAGGCCCGCCCAGTAGCCGAGAGATAGCCTCAGTATTGGGGGGATTCAAGCAAATCGATTGGGAAGAGACCCAATCGATTCCCAGCAGGTAAAAGGGTCTTCCCAAAAGGGCGCGAAGCCCTGGGACCTATAAAAGACAGGTCCCACACTTAGTTCGTTCTTCTTAACCAGTCCTCCTCTCCGGACCAGCATCTCGACCCGCTTTTGCCAAAGAAGACCTTGAACGAGAGAGAGGAGAGGTTTGGGACAGCAGCCGCCAGCAAGTAAGTGTCTCACAACGATCGCTACCAGAGATAGACACTCCTGACCCCTTTTAACTCGTACCAACGTGAAGTCTGCAGACCAGAGCAGAGCAAGAGGCCTTGTCCCCTGATCCGGCAGTTTCCTTTGAGATAAGTATTGGTTTATTTAGTGGTAGAAATAGTTTAATCCTCTTAGCGTGTGCATGGGTAGTATTATAATTGTATTATAATAAACTCAGTTGTTTGAACTTATTAATTGGTGTATGGTTTTATTGTTTTGAACTTGACCTTGAAACTTGTGGCGGTATCTTAACGATACCTGGCGACTCCAGAGCTAAGTAACAAAACAGAGCCAAATTGAGTGTTAAGCACACTCACCCAGAACGAGCAACATCAGCCTTACATAAGTCTCCTTCTTCCTCTTAACAAGACATTCAACCTCTCTTGTCAATCATGGTTCCCTCACTCGACCATCTCTTCCCTGCCTGACAGGGACATACATATCAAAGACACGCAGTACATGTTCCTTGAACAAGTTCCACATTTCATTTGTGTCCTTCCCTGACAGCCTATGTTCCCAACTTATGCACTTAAATTCCTGTCTGACAGCATTGTATTTACCCTTCCCCAAAAGCAGTGTAGCTGCTGATATGAGCTGTCCTCTTCGTCTAAATGGTATTCATGGTCACGAGGTGGGTGGTTGGTCATGTCTGGTGAAATGGCGGGGGGTTGGGCCCTCTCAGGGCTATCTGTTGCCTTGGTCTCAGCAGCCCGTTGCTGGCCCATAAATGTTGGCCAGGTCTTCTTGGTCAGAGGAGACAGCTCGGCAATGTCCTGGACCTATGCTGTGGCAGCCTGTATCCTTGCGGTAAAGACCTCAAGGTCGGGGTCCCATTTCTTCGGGCCGTGGAAGGGCTGTGTGTCACTTGCTCGGGCGGCTTAAGTTCAGGACCACCATGCCTTAGAGCTCCTGGGGTCACTGTTCAGCACTTTTGCGGGAGATGGCTATCTCAAGCACCCAAGATAAATCTAAGTAATTTTCCGTTAGGAGCTTCCATTGCATTTCTGTGTAGTGGATTTCACAGACCAAATGGTCTCTCAGGGTTTCATTCAACATCGTTCCGAACCCGCAGGACTCAGCAATCTTCCATGGGCCGACTAAAATAGTCAGGATTTAATTCACCCTGTGTCTGGGTGGCTGTGTGAAATTGGAATCAGTGAACGATTATCAGAGGCTTGGGGTTAAAACGTTCCTCCACTAAGCTGGATCGGTACTTGGGACTACGATGTGGTGGCCATCACGGAAACTTGGATAGAAGAGGGGCAGAAATGGTTGTTGGAGGTCCCTGGTTATAGATGTTTCAACAAGATTAGGGAGGATGGTAAAAGAGGTGGGGGGGTGGCATTGTTAATTAGAGATAGTATAACAGCTGCAGAAAGGCAGTTCGAGGGGGATCTGCCTACTGAGGTAATATGGGTTGAAGTTAGAAATAGGAAAGGAGCAGTCACCTTGTTGGGAGTGTTCTATAGGCCCCCCAATAGCAGCAGAGATGTGGAGGAACAGATTGGGAAACAGATTCTGGAAAGGTGCAGAAGTCACAGGGTAGTAGTCATGGGCGACTTCAACTTCCCAAACATTGAGTGGAAACTCTTTAGATCAAATAGTTTGGATGGGGTAGTGTTTGTGCAGTGTGTCCAGGAAGCTTTTCTAACACAGTATGTAGATTGTCCGACCAGAGGGGAGGCCATATTGGATTTAGTACTTGGTAATGAACCAGGGCAGGTGATAGATTTGTTAGTGGGGGAGCATTTTGGAGGTAGTGACCACAATTCTGTGACTTTCACTTTAGTAATGGAGAGGGATAGGTGCGAGCAACAGGGCAAGGTTTATAATTGGGGGAAGGGTAAATACAATGCTGTCAGACAAGAATTGAAGTGCAGAAGTTGGGAACATAGGCTGTCAGGGAAGGACACAAGTGAAATGTGGAACTTGTTCAAGGATCAGGTACTGCGTGTCTTTGATATGTATGTCCCTGTCAGGCAGGGAAGAGATGGTCGAGTGAGGGAACCATGGTTGACAAGAGAGGTTGAATGTCTTGTTAAGAGGAAGAAGGAGACTTATGTAAGGCTGAAGAAACAAGGTTCAGACAGTGCGCTGGAGGGATACAAGATAGCCAGGAGGGAACTGAAGAAAGGGATTAGGAGAGCTAAGAGAGGGCATGAAAAATCTTTGGCGGGTAGGATCAAGGAAAACCCCAAGGCCTTTTACACATATGTGAGAAATATGAGAATGACTAGAGCGAGGGTAGGTCCGATTAAGGACAGTAGCGGGAGATTGTGTATTGAGTCTGAAGAGATAGGAGAGGTCTTGAACAAGTATTTTTCTTCAGTATTTACAAATGAGAGGGGCCATATTGTTGGAGAGGACAGCGTGAAGCAGACTGATAAGCTTGAGGAGATACTTGTCAGGAAGGAAGATGTGTTGCGCGTTTTGAAAAACTTGAGGATAGACAAGTCCCCCGGGCCTGACGGGATATATCCAAGGATTCTCTGGGAAGCAAGAAATGAAATTGCAGAGCCGTTGGCAATGATCTTTTCGTCCTCGCTGTCAACAGGGGTGGTACCAGAGGATTGGAGAGTGGCGAATGTCGTGCCCCTGTTCAAAAAAGGGAATAGGGATAACCCTGGGAATTACAGGCCAGTTAGTCTTACTTCGGTGGTAGGCAAAGTAATGGAAAGGGTACTGAGGGATAGGATTTCTGAGCATCTGGAAAGGCATTGCTTGATTAGGGATTGTCAGCACGGATTTGTGAGGGGTAGGTCTTGCCTTACAAGTCTTATTGAATTCTTTGAGGAGGTGACCAAGCATGTGGATGAAGGTAAAGCAGTGGATGTAGTGTACATGGATTTTAGTAAGGCATTTGATAAGGTTCCCCATGGTAGGCTTATGCAGAAAGTAAGGAGGCATGGGATAGTGGGAAATTTGGCCAGTTGGATAACAAACTGGCTAACCGATAGAAGACAGAGAGTTGTGGTGGATGGCAAATATTCAGCCTGGAGCCCAGTTATCAGTGGCGTACCGCAGGGATCAGTTCTGGGTCCTCTGCTGTTTGTGATTTTCATTAACGACTTGGATGAGGGAGTTGAAGGGTGGGTCAGTAAATTTGCAGATGATACGAAGATTGGTGGAGTTGTGGATAGTGAGGAGGGCTTTTGTCGGCTTCAAAGAGACATAGATAGAATGCAGAGCTGGGCTGAGAAGTGGCAGATGGAGTTTAACCCTGACAAGTGTGAGGTTGTCCATTTTGGAAGGACAAATCTGAATGCGGAATACAGGGTTAATGGTAGGGTTCTTGGCAATGTGGAGGAGCAGAGAGATCTTGGGGTCTATGTTCATTGTTCTTTGAAAGTTGCCACTCAAGTGGATAGAGCTGTGAAGAAGGCCTATGGTGTGCTAGCGTTCATTAGCAGAGGGATTGAATTTAAGAGCCGTGAGGTGATGATGCAGCTGTACAAAACCTTGGTCAGGCCACATTTGGAGTACTGTGTGCAGTTCTGGTCACCTCATTTTAGGAAGGATGTGGAAGCTTTGGAAAAGGTGCAAAGGAGATTTACCAGGATGTTGCCTGGAATGGAGAGTAGGTCATACGAGGAAAGATTGAGGGTGCTAGGCCTTTTCTCATTAGAACGGAGAAGGATGAGGGGCGACTTGATAGAGGTTTATAAGATGATCAGGGGAATAGATAGAGTAGACAGTCAGAGACTTTTTCCCCGGGTGGAACACACCATTACAAGGGGACATAAATTTAAGATAAATGGTGGAAGATATAGAGGGGATGTCAGAGGTAGGTTCTTTACCCAGAGAGTAGTGGGGGCATGGAATGCACTGCCTGTGGTAGTAGTTGAGTCGGAAAATTTATGGACCTTCAAGCGGCTATTGGATAGGTACTTGGATTAGGGTAGAATAAGGGAGTGTAGGTTAACTTCTTAAGGGCAGCACGGTAGCATTGTGGATAGCACAATTGCTTCACAGCTCCAGGGTCCCAAGTTCGATTTCGACTTGGGTCACTGTCTGTGTGGAGTCTGCACATCCTCCCCGTGACTGCGTGGGTTTCCTCCGGGTACTCCGGTTTCCTCCCACAGTCCAAAGATGTGCAGGTTGGGTGGATTGGCCATGACAAATTGTCCAAAATTCTATGATTAACCTAGGACAAAAGTTCGGCGCAACATCGTGGGCCGAAGGGCCTGTTCTGTGCTGTATTTCTCTATCTATCTATCTATCTAAGCCAGCCAAAGACCTGGGGCTGGATCCTCCGTTTTTGGGACTAAGTCCCCACGTCGCCGAGAAAACTGTGGTCTGTTCGCCAGGAAAACTGGCGTCAAAAGGCCACAGATTCCCTGTTTTACTGGGGGCTAGCAGGGAGGCAGCATAGAGCTGGCAGCTCTAGCTGCCGATACGGCCCCCAGCACTTCCGGGTCAGAGGCCGTGCATGCGCAAGGTGGCTAGCTCAGCCCGCGGACCTGGACCGGCAAAGTAGTGCCCCGCATCGGCCGCTTGCGCGCCCCGGACTGCCCACCCACATTTCTCCCCGCCCCGAATCAAGACCCCCCTGCCCGCCGATCACCCCTCCCACGACTGTGGTGGCACCGGACTGAGTCCGCAGCCACCACGTGAGGCTCCCGGACGGTGAGACGACACAAGTCCCACGCCGTCGGCAATTCGGCAGGTTATCAATGGAGCATCGGGGGGCGGTCCTTAGTCAATGGCCTGAGGCAGTGAATACTCGGCGCGGCGTACTCCACGAGTCTTCCTCGATTTTTGGGGGGCAGAGAGTTTAAAAACCAATACCGCTCCCGATTTCGGCGCCAAAACAGATTCTCCGTCCCATCGTCGAACACAAATTTGGCATCGGGGAGACGAGAATTCAGCCCCTGGTATCAGATACATCTGGTTAGCTCAGGCTTTTGATGATACTAGGTGGGTACTCTGCAAGCCATGAGCAGTATTACCATTTGTTGTTCATCCCCGATTACAGTGTTGGTTCGAAAAAAGTGTTGCATATATTTGTGTATGCAGTGATCTGCCTGGACTGTACGCAGAACATTACTTTTCACTATACTTCGATACACGTGACAATAAATCAAATCAAATCATTTGTTCAATGTACTGTCCCCAGTCATCAGTACCTGCATCATATGGCTCTAATTTTACAATGTGAGCATTTCTCTCGGCTGAAGAGAGGCCTCAGGAGGACTATGCGAAGTGGTAGGAGAAGGCAGCATATGGCGTCAGTGGCAGCTCCACATGTTCCTCATTGGCACTAGAATCCATCCAGTGAACACACATGGAATGAAGGGTAGGACGCAAACATACTGGTTTATTGACATGTACAATAATAGTAATAACCTTTCATTGTCACAGGTATGAAGTTACTGTGAAAAGCCCTGGTCACCACATTCCGGTGCCTGTTTGGGTAAGCTGGTACGGGAACTGAACCCACGCTGCTGACCTTGTTCTGCATCACAAACCAGCTGTCTAGCCCACTGAGCTAAACCAGTCACTAACTCTCTCCGAGCCTTGAAGGGTCTTCCACCTCGACCTACACTCAGGTCGAGGTTTTTATACCATCTGAGCTCCCCTTGTTAAAGGGGATGTCCCACCCATTACTGGGGAAGTATCTACTCTGTAGAGGTCACAGAGAACCAGATGGTCCACACTCCATGACCTCGACAGAGGTTGTAGCACCCAGCCAAAATCACAAAAACAGTTTATTAGGTATTTATGACATTTCTGTCTGTGGGACCTTGCAGTGCACAAATTGACTCCCTTGATGCTTCATCACAACTGTGGTAACGCTTCAAAAATGACAGAATTTTCGAAGTGCTTTGGGACATTGTGAGGTTCAACCTACTGTCTATGGTGAATAAACTTAAAAACTCTACAAAGAATAAGGGTGCAACTCAGAATTCAGAAGGGGCAATTGGCCAGATCAAACCAGTGACTCCTATTGGCAGTAAATGTATGTGGATGGAATTGAGGTTGATGTGATGCTGCTAGAGTTGTGTGTTAGTATCTCGAAAGCAGAGGGGCGAAGGGAGAAATGGAATAGAAAATAATTCCAAGAATTAAGCTATCTCGTTTAGCCAAGAAAATATACATGGAAATGAAACATTGACAGACTTCCAATAGTTTCAATTATGTAAAAATGTGAACAAGACTCCTTATCCGAATGCTCAATGTTCACTGCAATATACAATCCCTTTAGCAAACCATCATGGAGTTTACCTGTATTACATAACGTTCTTCAGTTGCAAACTCCACACTCAAACATATTTCCACTGTGGGCCATTAGATTCTGAAGGAGATTGTGCTATGAAAATCCAGGTCCAGTTGATTTTGAAAGAAGACAAGATGTGGTCCTGTCATACTGCAGCAACTCTCAGACTTGGCTGAATCTGCAAGGGCAATTGGGAATGGATAATAAATGCTGGCCTTGTCAATGACGCCCACACCCTGTGAAAGAACAGATGCCGATTGCAAATGCGTGAAGTATTTAGATTTGGCCTCGTTCCTCAATTCATTGTTTTGGAAGAACTTAGCAATTACTGACCTTTGTGGGTTTTAACCTTTCAGTTGTGTTTGTACAAGTGGAGGGCCAGGGCAAATGGCCAGACACATTGGCTAAAATTTTACACTTCCCATCTCAACATCTTTGCAGATGAGGGAGGGAAGTGGAAGGGGGGTGAGGGGAGCATGAAATTCTATGGACAGTATTTTCTCCAGATTCCTGCCCACGCTGACCTGGTTGTGATTTCACAATGGGGTGTACAGAGCCTCAGATGGTAAGCTCACCCTTGCTCCAATTAAGACCCTTAAGAGGCTACTTCGGGGTCTTTTCCTGCCCAGCTTCAATTTTTAAGCTTGAAGACAGATGATAGTTTAGCGGGGGAGGGCCAGAAAAAACATTTGTTCTCGAGCAGGAAGTGTGTGGCGGCTTCTATCAGAAGACCCCCTTCTGTCTAGAGAAAACCTCTTCTGATAGGCCAATGACCTCCAAACCTCCCTTATTTCCCTCCTATCCCTTGCACCCCACACCCCCAGGATACCCGATCGCCTCCCTCGTGACATCTCAGTTGTTTCCAAACCCCTTTGCCCTTGGATCCCTGCCACTTACCTGCTGTCAAGGTCCCATTGGACTCAGTTCTAGGAAGCATCCTGCAGTGCCGCACCTGGCCTCTGCAGTGCTGTGCCTGGAGAACGGGAGAGCCGCTAACCACTGTAATTGGCCAGCAGATCTCCAAGGCAAAACTTTCTTCTGAGTGAAGGTAGAAATCCTGCTTTATGCCAATCAATGCTCATTACAGCATCATATGGCATTGGGGATGCTGGAGTTGGTGGGGATGTACTCGAGCCCCTGCCATCCTAAGAATTTAGGCCTTTAAGCTGCAGTGCACGTAATTATATTTTTGACTATAATCTAAGTGTGCCCAGTAGACCAAAAGAGTTTGATTTTGGGCAATTAGTTCATCGATGGAAAATCTAAAACTGTCAATTCTATCAGAGTATATTGATATAAACAGTGTTAGATATACTCTGACAAAGTCTCTCAGCGATGATTATCCTGTTAAAGTGTCCATTAAGCAGACGGATGTCAATTTCAATAGAAAACCTTCAATCTGAAAGCAATAATCAATTCATGTGCTTTAAGTTTGCAATAATGGTTGAAGGGATGAGAAAGTTCAGTTATGAGGATAGATTTGGAGAAGGAAGAAGATTGAGAGGAGATTTGACAAAGATGTTGAAAATCACAAATTGGCTGGAGAGACTAGGTGGGGCAATAATTTTGTGTCTGTAAAAGGATCAAGAATCAGAGGGCACAGATTCAAAGTGATTGGCAAAAGAAGCAAATGTAATGTGAGATAAACATTTTCATACAGTGAGTAGTTCGGGTCTGGAATTCAGAGTAGAAGTGTGATGGAGGCAGGTTCAATTGAAGCATTGACGAGGGCGTTAGATGATTGCTTAGTAATGCGCAAGGATACGGGGAAAAGACAGGGGAATGGCTCTAAGTCATAATGTACATTTGGAGGGCCAATTAGACACAATGGGCTAAATGGCCTCCTTCTGCACTGTAACAATTCTGTCATTCCGTGAAATTGACTGGAAACATCACTACTGACACTTTTATGATTGGCCGAATGAACATTATCCTAAAGAGAATGGTTATCGGCATAGGATTCTGTGGGCAAATTTCTATCGGAATGCCCCTTGTATAGAATTTGTTTCAGAATGTTAGATAAAAAGAATCCCATATCTATCACGTAGACTATCCCCAGTGTTCCTGCAGCTAAGACACTTCTAATCACTCTTTATTTTCTAGTCTTCATACGCCACGGAGCAACACTTTCCATTTTTCCCTCACTAAGAATATGATAAACATAGCTGCATTCGAATATCCATCCAGAAGATCGGTATGGGAGGTGTCATTAAAAAGTAATAATTTCATATCATTCAGGTTTCTCCAAATTTAATATGTTCACATTTTATTTGCCCTCAGAACTTCCTCAATTGTAGAGTGCTGGACCATAGTACTCAGTTACAATCCATCACAACTTGGACAGTTTGAGTGCCCAATCAAACCTTTTAATTTGTCTGTTTCTTTTTGGGGTACAAGATCATTTTTCTGTAATGACCTGGCTTGATATAATCAGGATATTTACTAGATATTGTGACGATTAGAGGATTTTAGGAAAATTGGCTTCTAAATATTGGACAAGGTAAGAGTTAAAATCCTGAGTGTATAGTGTGTGCCTCAGTGACCATGGGTTTTAAAAACTATTTTGTTTAGCTTCTCGGGGTGAAATTGTTAAAGGCATTTGTTAAAGAAATTGTTAAAGGGCAGCATGGTAGCATAGTGGTTAGCATAAATGCTTCACAGCTCCAGGGTCCCAGGTTCAATTCCCGGCTGGGTCACTGTCTGTGTGGAGTCTGCACGTCCTCCCCGTGTGTGCGTGGGTTTCCTCTGGGTGCTCCGGTTTCCTCCCACAGTCCAAAGATGTGCGGGTTAGGTGGATTGGCCATGATAAATTGCCCATAGTGTCCTAATAGTAAGGTTAAGGGGGGGAGTTGTTGGGTTACGGGTATAGGGTGGATACGTGGGTTTGAGTAGGGTGATCATGGCTCGGCACAACATCGAGGGCCGAAGGGCCTGTTCTGTGCTGTACTATTCTATGTTCTATGAATGTATTTTATAGTCTCGGCTAATGGACTGTGGTTTAACTGGGGAGGTCCCTGGGGAGTTAATGTGCTTTTTCAGCCTGCATAGATAATTTGTTTTTTTAGCTTGTGGAGATAAGATTTTGCTGGGTGGAGCTCAGAAAGGCAGAGAGGCCATGGGTTTGGAGAAGCTTTGAGACAAAGAGGAGCTGAGTTCTGATCTGGGTGACTCAAAGTTCACAATTCTTTCCAAGTAGGATAATTAAAAGAAAAGAGTAATAATATTTTACAAAAGAGTAGTCTTGTCTAAAGACAAGGAAGACACTGAAACAAACTAGTTGAAGTGGCTATTGGAAGACATTCATGAAAAGTCTGAAGGGGTACTAGCCAGAGCCAGAATCTGTTGTGTACCTAAAATATTACTGTCTGCCCTGCTAATTTTAAACTGGATTAAGAGCTGCATGTTCCTTTCCATGTTGTTCATTGGGAAATTGTATAGTTGTGTTAAGTGGTATTTGTAAACTGTTCTTTCCGGGTATGAAGTTAAATGTTTAATTTTGTATTCATAATGAAGTTTTGTTTTAGAAATGCCAAAGCCCTACTTTTTTATGCAATCACTCCTGGAGCAAATCATTCTTTCCTCACCACTATTGGGGTCTGGTCTGGGATCATAATAAAATTATTATTGATTCAATGTTACTTCTGACCGAATTTGATTCTTGTCAACCCTATACATTTAGATGCCTGACCACTAGTCTTAAATTCCCCATTTACCTTTTAGAACTATAGAATACCTACAGTGCAGAAGGAGGCCATTCAGCCCATCACATCTAATAATAATAATAATCGCTTATTGTGACAAGTAGGCTTCAATGAAGTTACTGTGAAAGTACAGTAACTCTCTAGTCATCACATTCCGGTGCCTGTTCGGGGAGGCCGGTACGGGAATTGGACCCGCACTGCTGGCCTTGTTCTGCATTACAAACCAGCTGTTTAGTCCACTGTGCTAAACCAGCCCCAAATGGACTGAGGTTTAACTGGGGAGGTCCCTGGGGAGTTAATCTGTACTGACTTTCTGAAAAAGCATCCTATCAAGACCCATTCCCCCGCCCTATCCTCGCAACTGCACCAAACCTGCTCAACCCTGAACACTAAGGGGAAATTTAGCATGGCCAAACCACCTAACTGGCACATCTTTGGACTGTGTGAGGAAACTGGAGCACCCAGAGGAAACCACGCAGACATGGGGAGAAACTCCACACTATCACCCAAGGCTGAAATTGAACCCGGATTCCAAAGCAAACCGCTCCACTGTATTGAACCTGCATCGCAAAGCGAATGTACACGGAGATGGGTGGAAACGTTGAGCCACCAATGTGATTAGTGGATTCAACGGTCCCGTATCTGGCGCCGCTGGAAATGTAAGGCCGGATCACTCCAAACGTATTTGCTCCACAGGACAGCAGCAAAACCTCGGCCCACTGCAGTCGGCCTGCGCACCGATTTCAGATGGCCATATTGGGGTCAAAGGCTTCCAGACGCCCAAACAGGAACAACGGAAATCAACCAACTCCATGCCATAGTCCAAGGAACACTCAGGGAGGTGGCTCAGCTGGAAAAGTTGCACGTCTACTTCTCCAGTTTTTCCCTCATCGTCAGTTTAGTAAGGTGTGGGGAATCCACAGCGAGTTTAAGTAAATACATTTATTAGAACAACAGTACATACATGAGGCGTGGTTATACCTCACCGGATACTCTCTCTCTCTCTCTTCTTCAGTTGGTTCCACACTGGCCAACCTTTTAGCCAGGTGCAGATAAGCTACCCCGCTCTGAATTGGGGAGCAAATACTCCCCTTGGAGCACTGGGAAACAATCATCCCAGACATACAGCGGGATTCTCCGAAATCGGTGCAATGATCTGATGCTGGCGTCAAAACGGCACGAAGCACTCCAGCATCGGGCCGACCGGAAGTAGAGAAATCCTCCGCCCTGGAAGGGTCCAGCACCGGCGTGACGCAAAGCACGATGGCGTGACCCGGAACGGGCTCACAGATGCACGGGGCGTAATTTACTCCACGCGGCGTCGCTCCTCAAAAGACGCCACCGGCGGAGAGAAGGCAATGCTGGAACACGGCTGCCCGCCGCGCAGCGCCGAGGTTCCAGGAGCGGGACATCGAGGAGCTCCTGGATGCAGTGGAGCAGAGGAGGGAGGCCCTGTACCCCGGATGATGTATTGGGCAAGCTGGGTCGCTGTGGTCTGCGTTTGATGCAGTGTAGAGAGAGACAGGCTTCCAACACTTGATGAGATGCAACACGATTTTATTAACATCTAACAATATTACATGCTTAACTGTGTGTTGACACTATTATAGTGGTCGTGTCCTGTCTGGTGATTGGCTGCTATATTCTGTGTGCTCACTTGTCATCCTGTGTGTCAATCACTGCCTGTCTGCACTCCATCATATACATGGATGTATATTATGACATCGGACACAGCCGCAGGGTCGCACCAAACATCAGCCGGCGTCTGTGGAGGGAAGTGGCAGAGGCCGTGACCGTAACAGCCAGGTCAGGCAGCCAGTGCCACAAGAAGGTTAATGACCCAGTCAGGGCAGCCAGGGTGCGTACCCCCCAACCCCCCATTCCCACCCCTCCCTCCCCCAGGATCGGCAGCACAGCCCAAGCTGAAACCGACATGGCTGCACCCACCCATGCAGGCTGCATTGACAGGATGGGCTGTGAACCTATGTCAACATCCATACAACCGCTGGTCTGCAATGTCCGCCTAACACTGTTGACCTTTATCTCTGTCACCCCTCCCCCCCCACCCCCACCTCCGCCTCACCCCCCACAGGAGAAGCACACCCATAACAACCGGGAGAGTGACAGGACCGGAGGGGGTCCACCTGAAATGCGCCCCCTCACCGTTCATGAAGAGAGGTCCCTGGACCATGCAGGCGGACCCGAGGACCGGGAGGTTGCGGATGCAGAGATCGGGGGCACAGCACCAAGTGAGACCCCCCCCCAACTGCCTGCCTCCCCACCCCTCCCATGATCCCCCCTCCCCACTTCCCCACTTCCCTCCTTCCCGACTTCCATCCATCCCCCTTCCCCCCTTCCCCCTTCCCCCATCCCCCCTTCCCCCATCCCCCCTTCCCCCATCCCCGTCTGCATGTCTAACCACACGTGCTGTATTGTGTATTGCAGGACCAAACGTTGACCCACCGTCCCTGCGGATGCTGACCGCCCCCAGGACGTGCCGGGGTGACCACTCACCAGGGACCGAACCAGACCATCAGGCATGCGCCGGCCCCATCTAATGCCAGTGCGGCGATGCCTTAGGGCCACATCCAGCGACGGGGAGGGCAGCCATACCAACAGGCCTCCGTCCCAGTCGGACCAGGACACTGACATCCAGGACACACCCAACCAGGACACTGACACCCAAGACACACCCACCCAGGACACTGACACACAGGACACACCCATCCAGGACACCCAAAGACAGGGGACGGACGGACAGGATACACCACCACAGGGGACCCCGGACTTTGGGTCCGATGAGGAACTCGACATTACGCCACTGCTATCTCCCACACCCTCCACCATCGCAGAAACACTCACCTCGGTTGGTCACTTTAGCAACCATGAGCCAGAGCCAGCTGCAGATCGCAGAGGCGCTTAACGTCGTGGCCCAGTCTCAACAGGCCATGGTCCAGTCACAGCAGGCGATTGCTGAGGGCATCGGCGCCATTGCCCAGGTGCTGGCCGGCGTCACCCACTCACAGATAGGGATGGCCAACACCCTGAGCTCCATGGCTGCAAACTTGCTGACCCTTGTTGATACCAGGACGGGCCTCCAGGACTGGCAGCGCCAGATGCCGGGTGCCTCAGGTGCTGAATCCGTTCGCATCTCCGACCCATGGAGAGCCCCGGGGACATCGGGCACCCAGAGGGAGGGGGAGGTGCTGGAGCCCGTTCCGGGTCCCCCTTTGGTGGAGGTCCCAGAACACCTCGACACCTCGGACTCCCCCCCCTCCCCCCCCCCCCCACTTCTCTCCCAAGTGCATCTGGTGGGCAACGGGCAAAACAGGCTAGCAGCATGCCATCCTGCTCGCCCGAGGCGCAGCCTGGCCCATCTAGGCCGGGCCGCCCCAGGAAACGGCAGCCAAAGGGGACCCTAGTCACAGGACAGGAATCACAGGAGTCCGCCTCCAGTTCTACTGCATCATCTGGGGAACCACCTAGACGTAGTCATAGGGCCCGTAAGGCCAAACAATTAGACACTGAGTAAATTGGCAAGGGTGCAGGGCACAGATTAGTCATAGGGGCTAGGGCACATGTATGAATTGTTTGTAATTTAAATCACTTTCATACCTGCAGAAGCTGCCTCTTGTGCTCTGTCCAATGCATGCGGGGGTGGGGTGTGAGGTGAATACCAATGTGTGTGTGAAGGTGATAGGACATTGAGCTCAGGTGAGTGTGCGCGCACCCCTCAGGCCGGAGATTTGCAGCAGGTCCTGGGACAAT
Organism: Scyliorhinus canicula; assembly: GCF_902713615.1. Classification (NCBI taxonomy): domain Eukaryota; kingdom Metazoa; phylum Chordata; class Chondrichthyes; order Carcharhiniformes; family Scyliorhinidae; genus Scyliorhinus; species Scyliorhinus canicula. Next base: position 78,586,885 of record NC_052164.1, read on the forward strand.
CACGTCGCGCCGATTCTTGCCGTTCTGCGAGGCGCGCGGCGCAGTTCTCGTCGGCGGGCTTTTTCACGGGCCGGAGAATACGGTAGCCGGCATTGGTGCAGCAGGTCTAGATTCACGTCCCCCCCCCCCAGGGATTCTCCGAGCCAACGGTGGGGGGGTCAGAGAATCCTGCCCCATATGTTCCATGCTGGTTATTACAGGCAGCATCTGTGGAAAGAGAAACAAAATTAATGTTTCGGGTCAAGGATCGTTCATTAGAATTGGTGAAAGTTAAATATGTAAGTAACATTTTAAGCAAGTAAAAAAGAGTTGGAAAGGAAAGTTATGGCATTGGTGGTTGGGGCTGGTGGGTTTTTGGGGAAGGAACAAACATCCTCATTTTACACTGAGCTAGCTGTCATATTCGTCAAACATCCTCCATCATTTCTGTCATCAGAATTTGATACCGGCATGAAACACATCAACCCTTCCTCTCACCATTCACCCTTTTCAAAATCACCATTCCCCCCCGAATGCAGCTTGGCCCACCCTTCACTGCTTTCTCTTCCGTGGGCAACTTGCTGTGTAAGCGCGGGAGAGGCAACTTTGGTCCTTTTGCCTCCTTCCTTTCCACTAACCATTCCTTCCAGGGAAATCAGTGGTTTACTTGCACTATTTTCAAGTTAGTATTCTATATTTGCCACTTTGGGTATGGTCTCTCCATCAGGAATCACATCACTTTCTGGAATACCTCCATTCAGTCTGCAAGCATGACCCTGATCTCCACGTGGCTTATTATTTTAATTGCCTGTTCCACTCTCACTCTGACCTCTTAGCCTTTGGCCTCCCACACTGTTCGAATGAAGCTTAATAGAAGTTTAAGGGATAACACCCTATTCTCCTGATTAGGCAATTTACCATCTTCGGGAATCAACAATGGCAGATTATAACCACTGTTCCCATTTTTGTTTGGACATCATTTGGTCCAATCATTACCAATCATTTGGTAATGATTCTATTTTCACCACCTCCAGACCAATGTTTTGTACTTGTTCCGTTATTTGCCCCTTTATAGCCTTCTTTTGCTTTGCATCATCACTGGTCTCCTGCTTTCCACCCTGTTGCACATCTTCCCTTTTGTTCCTTCCCTCCATTTCCTGTGTCTGCCCTTGATTTTTGTCAAGTTATTCACGGCATGTGATCAATGGTGAGGGCAACATTTATTGCCTTTGAGAAGCCACCTTTTTGAACCGTGGAAGTCCGCCTTGTGTGTGTACACTGACAGTGCTGTCAGGAAGGAAGTTCCAGAGGGTTGACCCAGTGACAGTGATAAAGTTCCAAGTCAGGGTAATGTGTCTCTTGGTGGGAAACCAATGCCTCCTTTGTCCTTCCAGATGGTAGAGGTCATAGTTTGGAAGGTACTGTCGAAGGAGGCTTGCCGAGTTACTGCATGCAGCACATAGGTGGAACTCATTAAATTAGGCCATTTTTTTTCTGCACAGTTTCACTCTGATGTCCGTCATTGAATTTCTCAATTCATGTCTCTCTCCAGTTAGTCAGCTGTGGTTCAGTCTCGCATCCTAGCTTCTGAGTCGGAGGTTCATGAGTTCAAACCCTCCTCCAGGGATTTGAGCGCAAAATCTAGACCAACACTCTGGCATAACAGTGTTGGAGGTTCTGTCCTTTGGAAGAAACATATCTTCCTGCCCCCTTTGCTGAACATTAAAGATCCCATGACACCATTTTGAAGACGAGCAGGGGATTTTTCACTGGCGTACTGGATCACTTTTCTATCAACCAATTTCACTTGAAGAGATTACCTGGCCATGATCACATTACTGTTTGCGGAGGTTTGTTGTGAATTAATTGGCTGCCCCCTGTAGCCACCTGGGGTGGCTACTGCCCAACACAAAATTGAAGATTACAAAGAATGCAGAGAAAATGGACATGTTGCAAAAGCAAGCAGCTTGCAGAAGCGCTTGTGTATTCTGACTGCTGCAGAAACCAGACAGCACTGTGAAAAAAACAAGTTAGCATACTAATGAGGCGATACCCGGTGATTCCCAGGTACAATGGAAACAATTTAATTCAAATCGCTACATTGAATAGAAGGCCAGACTTCTCGGCGCCAAGAGAACTCCAAAACAATAAGCCCCAAGAACCGCCCAGTGATCGAAGAACAGCCCCGTTATTGGGGAAATTCAAATCAATTGATTGGGAAAAGACCCAATCGATTGCGAGTGTATAGAGGGTCCGCCCAGGTGGGCGCGAGACCCTGGGAGAGGTATAAGACAGAGACCCCGACCCCAGCTCTCTCTCTTAGCCAGCCTCTCCTTGACCAGCTCTCTCAGCCGGCCCTCCCAACAAGAACACCTTTGCAGCAGCTCTCGAACTTGACCACGGAGAGGAGAGGCCTGGCCAGCAGCCGCCATCAAGTAAGTGTCATACAACGCACGCTACGAGAGTAGACACTCCTGACCCCTTTAGTCCACACCGACTGGAAGCCTGCGGATTCAGGACAAAGCTAGAGGCTGTTGTTCCCTGATCCGGCAGTTCCCTTATTCCAGATAAGTATTGGCCTGTTAGTGGTGGGATTAGCCTAGTCTTGTAGTTTTATATGCACAATTAGTAGATAACTGTATTATAATAAACGTGTCTTGTTTGAACTTACTAACTGGTGTATTGAGTTATTAGTCTGAACTTGAACTTGAAACTTGTGGCGGTATCTTAACAATACCTGACGACCCTAGAGCTAAGGAACGAAACAGAGCCAAATTGAGTGTAAAGCACACTCACCCAGAACGAGCAACACCCCTTTCCAATGCAGCTACATTTTAGTATTGCTGAATAAAAATACTTTGTGACATCCTGAAGTCTTGGCAGATGCTATCCAAATCCAAGTCTTCTTTTTAAAAACATTCAAAAACAGGGCTAGAAAAATTCTGCTGCCTCGAGGGTTTAGAGATAGACAGTAGGCTAGCCACCTGGTGAAGTGAGTGAAGAGCTGAGGTAGAAAAACTACAAAGAGATGGAGCGTAAAAGTGAACTGTAAACTGTGTTTCTGCATTCTGCCCATTGGCCGTAAGTATTACTGGAAACAATACAACATTTAAAACATTTGTAGCAAAACAATGGGTTGGAATCGAATGTTGTTTAAGATGTAAATTTTTTACAATTAATTTCAAGTTTTTATGAGGTGTTTTCAGTGCTGTTTCACATAACGGAACGGAAGGCACTTAAAATGACTGAAGCCTCAAATTGTCAGTCTGCCATGACATGGATACAATACGTGCACTAAATTGCCGATTAAAGCAATAAACACAACATTCCCCCTTGTGTCAGAAATTAAAGAGCTGAGCCAAGAATCTGTTGAAAAGAAATATGTAATGGCTGTACATTTAAGCTAAGAGTAAAGCAAAATCAAGCGATTTGTTATTTTCGAATTATGGAATAAAGGGACAAAATTGTTACAGGACAGGAGGAGGTTGTTTACTCCATTGTGTCCATGTCAGCTCTCTTCAAAAGCAACTCAGCTAGTCCCACTCCTCTGCCTTTTCCGCAACATTCAAGCATTTTTCGTCCATTCTGATAATTATCCAGTGTCCTTTGGAAAGCAGTGATCGTGTTTACCTTGACTCTGCTCAGAGGAGGTGCATTCTAGATCCTAAACATTTGTTGCACAAAGGCAAATCCATCTTATGTAAGTAATTTCTAGCTATCCATGTGGTTCATCCCCTTCATGAACTTGAACACCTTTATCGGGTATCTTCACAATCTCATCTTCTCCAAGGAGGAGACCCCAACTCTTCCAATCTATCCACTTTAAAGAAGGCCCACATCCCTGAAACTATTCTCGTAAATCTTCTTTTGCACTCTCTCTAATGCGTTTAGTACTGGTCCACACAAACATGGACCAAGTGGAACAGCACCTCAGTGGGTCTCACAGTACATTGGAGTCCCCGGGTGGTTGGGTCCTTACATTCCCCTGGCACCCAGCACCTTGGCATGGCCAGCCCAGCACTACCGGGGTGTGAGAGGGACTGCCAGGGTGCCAGGCTGGCAGGGCCAGGGTGTCCTGGATGGCACTGCCGCAGGCCGGATCTGGGTGGTGGCCTTGCAAATTTGATGAGGCGGGGGGGGGGGGGGGGTTTCCAGTTTCTTCTACTAGCTTTGCAGTGTGAAGGGATGGTCAATAAAGCTGGGGGACGGAGGGGCCTGAAAGACCAGGGTGTGGCGGGGTGTTGGGGGGAGGGGAAGAGGGGAGATCGGGGCTGCCGATCAAAATGGTGCCCTGATTTCCAAACAGACATTCCGGTGGCAAGATCAGTTCGGCAGCAGGAAATATCGCGAAGTGCGGCTTCCTCGAGACCAAACAAAATGGCGAAGTGCTGATCAAAAATGGGGTAATTTCCGGCGCTGCAGCCGCCGAACAATATCCCACCAAACAAACACGTCCAAAAACGGACTTTAACTTCTGTCTGCTGCTTTGTACCAATCATCTACCAAACAGCGAACCAAAACACCTCAACACTAAATTTAATCTCTCACATATTGGCAGCTTTCCACAAGCTTGTATCCTCTCGAAATCTAAAACCACCTTCCTCACAGTTCATGAAACCTCAAATCTCATGTCCTCTGCAAATTTTGAAAGTGTGCCCTGCACACCCATTGCAGTCATTCGTAGAAAAATAGTGGGTGGGGTATTCCATTCCCACCCACTGCAGGAATTGACGCAGGAAGGATGGAAAATTTGACAGAGCAGCAAAATGTCCACTGACTTCGGGCGGAAATTTCTGGTCCCGAGGCAGATGGAAATTCCTGCCCCATGTCCTGATACTGCCCATGGTACACCTTTCACCATTGCAGAGAACAGCCATTCGCCGAGACTCTCTGTTTCGTAAGCCAACAATCCCTGCTGCCATTATTCCACCTACTTTCATTTCTGTCTGACAAACCTGTTGGGTGGTACTTTGCTTTATGGAAAACCACGTTCGAACTCCAAATCTCTTCCCACATCTAGTGGCACCTAGAACATAGAACAGTACAGCACAGAACAGGCCCTTCGGCCCTCAATGTTGTGCCGAGCCATGATCACCCTACTCAAACCCACGTATCCACCCTATACCCGTAACCCAACAACCCCCCCCTTAACCTTACTTTTATTAGGACACTACGGGCAATTTAGCATGGCCAATCCACCTAACCCACACATCTTTGGACTGTGGGAGGAAACCGGAGCACCCGGAGGAAACCCACGCACACAGGGGGAGGACGTGCAGACTCCACACAGACAGTGACCCAGCCGGGAATCGAACCTGGGACCCTGGAGCTGTGAAGCATTTATGCTAACCACCATGCTACCCTGCTGCCCCAAAATGAAAATCACTTATTGTCACGAGTAGGCTTCAAATGAAGTTACTGTGAAAAGCCCCTAGTCACCACATTCCGGCACCTGTTCGGGGAGGCTGTTACGGGAATCGAACCGTGCTGCTGGCTTGCCTTGGTCTGCTTTCAAAGCCAGCGATTAGCCCTGTGAGCTAAACAGCCCCTATATAACGGCACCTAAGACATAGGAACAGAATTAGGCCACTCGGCCCATCGAGTCTGCTCCGCCATTCAATCATGGTTGCTATTTCTCTCATCCCCATTCTCCTGCCTTCTCCCCATAACCCCTGATGCCCTTATTAAACAAGAACCTAACTACCTGTGACTTGTGATATGGACTCCACAGCCTTCTGCGGCAAAGAGTTTCATAGATTCACCACCTTCTGGCTGAAGAAATGCCTCATCTTCTCTGTTTTGAAGGATTGTCCCTTTAGTCTGAGATTGTGTCCTCGGGTTCCAGATTTTCCTACAAGTGGAAACATCCTCTCCACATCCACTCTATCCAGGCCTCACAGTATTCTGCAAGTTTCAGTAAGATCTCCCCTCATCCTTCTAAACACCAACGAGCACAGACCCGGAGTCCTCAAACGTTCCTCATACAAAAAGATCTTCATTCCAGGGATCATTCTTGTGAACCTTCTCTGGACCCTTTCCAAGGCCAGCACATCCTTCCTTAGATACGGGGTCCAAACCTGCTCACAATAATCCAAATGGGATCTAACCAGAGCCTTACACATCCTCAGAAGTACATCCCTGCTCTTGTGTTCCAGCCTTCTCGACATGAATGTGAATGTTGCATTTGCATTCCTAACTGCTGACTGAACCTGCAGATTAATAATAATAATAATAATAATAATAAACTTTTTATTGTCACACATTAACCTTAAGAGAATCTTGAACAAGGACTCACAAGTCCCTTTATGCTTCTGATTTCCTAAGCATTTCCCCATTTAGAAAATAGTGTATGCCTCCATTCCTCCTTCCAAAGTGCATAACCTCACACTTTTCCCATCTGCCACTCTCTGCCCATTGTCTTAGCCTGTCCAAGTCCTTCTGCAGCCCCCCCCCCCCCCTGCTTTCTCAATATTACCTGTCCCTCTACATATTTTTGTATAATCTACAACCTGAGCAACAGTGCCTTCCATTCCTTCTTCCGGATCGTTAATGTATATTGTGAAAAGTTGTGGTCCCAGCACCGACCCCTGAGGTACGCCACTAGTCACCAGCTGCCATCCTGAAAAAGACCGCTTAATTCCCACTCTCTGCCTTCTGCCAGTCAGCCAATCCTATATCCATGCCAGGATCTAACCCTTAATATCATGGGCTCTTAACTTATTTAACAGTCTCCTGTGTGGCACCTTGTCAAAGGCCTTCTGGAAACCTGAATAAATCACGTCCACTGGTTCTCCTTTGTCTAACATCCTTGTTACTTCCTCAAACAACTCTAACAGATTTGTCAGACATGGCCCCCACTTGACAAAACTGTGCTGACTCATCCTATTTTGTAATGCACTTCCAAGTACACTGCAATCTCAGCTTTAATGATGGACTCTAAAATCTTACCAATGACCAAAGTCAGGCTAACCGGCCTATAATTTCCCGTCTTCTGCCTCCCTCCCTTCTTAAACAGTAGTGTTACATTAGCCATTTTCCTGTCCTCTGGGACCCTCCGTGCCTCCAGTGATTCCTGAAAGATCACTAACAATGCCTCTACAATCTCTTCAGCTATTTATTTTAAAACCCTGGGATGCAGTCCATCTGGTCCAGGGGATTTATCCACCTTCAGACCTTTCATATTCCCCTGAACCTTCTCCTTAGTGATGGCCAATACATGCACCTGTGCTCCCTGATTCTCCTGGAGCTTTGGCATCCCACTGGTGTCTTTCACCGTGCAGACTGATACAAAGTAACTATTCAGTTCCTCCGCCATTTCTTTGTTTCCTATTATTACTTCTCCAGCCTCATTTTCCAGTGGTCCAATGTCTATTTTTGCCTCTCTCTTACCTTTTATGTATTGAAAAATACTCTTCCTATCTTCTTTTATATTACTAGCTAGCTTGCACTCATATTTCATCTTCTCCCTCTTTTTTGCTTTTTTAGTTGTCCTCTGCTCAATTTTGAAGATTTCCCACTCCTCTGGATTCCCACTAATCCTCGCCACTTTGTACGCATTTTCTTGTATGCTGTCCTTGACTTCCCTCGTCAGCCATGAATGCCTCGTCCTCCCCTGAGCATATTTCCTCCTCCTTGGGATGAATTTCTGTTTTGCCTCCTGACTAACCCCCCAAAACTCCTGACATTGCTGTTCCACTGTCTTCCCTGCTAGGCTCCCTTTCCAATCAACTCTGGTCAGCTCTTGCTCATGCCTTTGTCATTACCTTTATTTAATTGTAATACTGTTACATCAGGGGCGGAATTCTCCGACCACCCCCCGCCCCCCCCCCCCCCCCCCCCCCCCCCCCCCCCCCCGCAGGGTTGGGGAATCGCCTGGGACCGGCGTAAATCCCGCCCCCACCGTGGCCGGAATTCTCCGCCACCCGGGAATCGGTGGGAACGGGAATCACGCCGTGCTGATCAACGTGCCCCCCGCGGAGATTCTCCGGCCCGCGATGGGCCGAAGTCCCGCCGCTGACAGGCCTCTCCCACTGGCTGGAATTGGAGCACCTCTGGTACCGGCGGGATTGGCTTTGCAAGCGGGCCCCCGGGGTCATGGGGGGGGGGTGGCGCGGGGCGATCGGACCCCAGGGGGTGCCCCCATGGTGGCCTGGCCTGCAATCGGGGCCCACCAATTGGTGGGCGGGCCTGTGCCGTGGGGGCACTCTTTTTCTTCTGCCGCCACCACGGCCTCTACCATAGCGGAGGCGGAAGAGACCCCCCTACCGTGCATGCGCCGGTGGTGACGTCAGTGGCCGCTGACGCACCAGTGCATGCTCGAAACGGCGAAGGCCTTTTGGCCAGCCCTGACGCCGGGCAGCGGCGTCAAAGGCCGTTGGCGCTGTTTTTTGGCGCCAGTCGGCATGGCGCCAACCACTCCGGCATGGCCTAGCCCCTAAAGGTGCGGAGAATTCTGCACCTTTGGGGAGGCCCAACGCCGGAGTGGTTGGCGCCACTCCGCTATGCCGGGACCCCCCGCCCAGCCGGGTAGGGGAGAATCCCGGCCTTGATTCCAGCTTCTCCCTCTCAATCTGCAGGGTAAATTCTATCATACTGTGGTCACTACTCACTAAAGGTTCCCTCACCTTAAGTTCCCTAATCAAGCCTGCCTCATTACACGTCATCAAAGCCAGAATTGCCTGTTCCCTTGTAGACTCTGTCACAAGATGCTCCAAAAAAACTACCTCTTAGACATTCCACAAATTCCTTTTCTTGGGATCCACTGCCAATCTGATTTTCCCAGTCCACCTGCATATTGAAGTCCCCCATGATTATTGTAATCTTACATTTTTGATATGCCTTTTCTATCTCTGGATTTATTTTATACCCCACATCCTGACTACTGTGAGGGGGCCTGCATATAACTTCCATCAGGGTCTTTTTACCTTTGCGGTTCCTCAACTCTACCCATAGATATTCTATGCCTTCTGATCTTATATTGCTCTTTGCTGACGATTTAACTTCATTCCTAACTAACAATGCAGCTCCACCCGCTTTGCTCATCTGCCTATCCTTTCGATAGGCCACATACCCTTGGATATTTAGATCCCAGTCCTGATCCCCTTGCACGCTAGTCTCTGTGATGTCCACAACATCGTACCGGCCAATTTCAATGTGCGCAAAAAGCTCATTTACCTTGTTCCGTGTACTGCGCGCAATTAGGTACAACACTTTCAGCCCTGCATTGACCACTTCCCTTCTCATACTTATCACTTTTTTGCTTTGCCAAGGGGTGATGTTGTTCTTTTAATTTTGTTCTCTATTCCATTTCAGTTATGACACCTTCTAAGCTAATGCTCTGGTTCCCAACCCTCTGCCATACTAGTTCAAATCCACCTGAGTGGGTCTTTGCAAACCTCCCATTCAGGATTTTGGTGCCCCTCCAGTTTAGATGCAACTTGTCCTTCTTGTACAGGTTCCAACTGCCCTGGAACAGATGCCAATAGTCCAGAAATCTGCAACCCTCCCTCCTCACCACCAGTTTAGCCACGTGTTTAGCTTCACTATCCTCCTATTTCTCGCCTCACTGGCACGTGGCTCAGGGAGTAATCCCAAGATTACAATACTAGAGGTCCTGTTTTTTAGCTTACTGTCTAACTCCCTGAACTCCTTCTGCAGGACTTCATCATTCTTCCTGCCTATGTCGTTAGTACCTATATGTACTACAGCCTCTGGCTTTTCACCCTCTCCCTTCAGGGTATCCTGTTTTCGTTCAGATACATTCTTGACCCTGGCACCAGGGAAGCAACATGCCATTCTGGAGCCTCTTTCCCATCTACAGAAGTGCCTATCTGTGCACCTTACTATAGAGTCCCCTACAACTATTGCTCTCCTGAACTTTGCCCTCCCCTGCTGAGCAACAGAGACAGTTGTGTTACCACTGTTCTGGCTGCTGTTGTTCTTTTCCGCTGATAGGCTAGCCCCCCTAATAGTATGGTGTACCTGTTAGAGAGGGGGACAGCCACAGGGGATTCCTGCACTGCCTGCCTGCCCTTTCTAGCCCTCTACCCATCCGTTTGCCTGCACCTTGGGTGCGACCACACCTCTATAACTCCTATCTATGTCACTTTCCACCACCTACATGCTGCTAAGTGCATCCAACTGCTGCTGCAACCGAACCACGCGGTCTGTGAGGAGCTGCCATTGGTTACACTTACTGCAGACGTAGTCGACCGGAATGCTGGAAGCGTCACGGATCTCCCACATCTCCCATTTCGAACACTGCACCCCACTGAGTGACATTATGGTCCCTGGCATGAGATTTTTACTGTAAAATTAAATACCAAATACTAATCTCTGCCCTCAGGCTTAGTTACTCCTCTACCTAGTTAATTAATACATTTTATTCATTTTTTTCAATGTTTTATTTTCAAATTTAACAGGTTCCCTATCAGTAAACATGGTCACAGCTTTACTGAGACACCACTTAGTCTTTTTCCCCCCACAATTTGAAAACACAGAAAGAGACACAAACACAAAGTACCACTTACCTTCCCAGACTGCACTCCGAGTTTCGCCCGCTCGGTTCCGCTCCCGATACGAAGAAATTACCTGCCTTACCTGCTACTCACCACTAAGGCAGACTTCCGTCTGTTTCCATAGTTAGTAATTCCGGAAACAAGTCGCTAATCTTCCGCCGGGGGCTTATAGCTTGAGGGGCGCCACTCCACATCGAGCATGGCTGACCAGGAGTCTCTTCCACTCTTACCACCAGCTCTTGGCATATTGGAAGGATTTGCAGGTTGACAGACTCAACCTGCTTGGCTGCATTATGAACGCACCTTCCTCGACCATCAAGTCCTGGGGTGAGTCTCGAACCCGAGGAATTCTGGAGTCATTTCAAGGACACTACCCACTACACCACAAGACCTGCATGGAAAATCAAGTGCATCACATTAACTGCATTACCCTCATCAATGCTATCAGTTGCAAGAATATAAATTAAGCTGCCTTTTATTTTCACTTGTTGGAGATAACGTTGCATTTTTCCATTACATAAAACTGTATAATCATATTTGATGTACAGCGGCAATAGATCAATAACAAATTTTCTGAAAGATATTGTTTGAATTACCCAACCAAATAATCATCCTTACTTGTTAAATTGTTATGAAAACTCCACTGCTCTCTGCTCATGTCTGTGGGCAGGCAATTCCCAGACAATGTTCAAAGTGTGCACTCAGAAGTGAAGCCAGTGAAAGAGTTTGTTCGATGGTCTTTTCACACTTGAATTAAGATGTTTTGATCTGCAGATCAATGCAATCATCAGCTGCTGCAGACAGTAAGCTGTTCAGAGGAGCCAGAGTAGGTAGAAGATGGACAAACCAAAGACATGCGAGCTCTTTCATTAATAACCGTGGAGAAAAGGATTCACAATCCCAATGGACTATTGATCAGCACTAATCTCTGAAGCGTGGGACCCTTCATAGAAGCAAAGTAATGTCCTTTCATCTCTCTGTCGCTTTCTGTCGTCCTCTCTCTGTCTAATATACAGTTGCTCATGTCCCATTTGAGATCCATATTGGATAATAATTAGGCAGGAATCAATGCAAACATCTGATGTATCACATCAGTGACCATTTCAGCACAGTGGTGAGGGAATGAGCACCACATAAATATCCATCATAAACAGATACTTCATTTTACAAACTTAAGTCATGTTTCAACTCAGCTTGGAGCATTGCAAAACACTAAATCATTGCTAACAGGCCCATTAACCATAGGTTTCACTATATATCTCACAATTCTTCTCAATAAATATTCCCAGCTTAATTTTCAGTCATGTTCCCCCAGTTACTCCCACTGAAAACAATATACTCCGCTACATCCAATAAATGAATGCTATGTACCGTTTGCCTCCAGCATCTGTCAATCAAAACACACAGGGTTTTAATGAATAAAGAACATTTTAATATGTTTATTTAAAAATACCCATTCCTACGCAGTGTGTTGCAAATACATCACTGCCCAATATAAATCATTTTTATCTCCTTGTTCTGTACTACAACCTTCTGTCATAAAGCTCGAGACTGGCTATTGCCAACAAATTGTCTATCGAGTATCCTGTCATAAAACTCAAGAGATCAATAAAAATGGAAACAATACAGTTTTATTCCACTTTGTATCTACAACTCAAACATACAAGCATTTGTGACTGAAGAACCAGAGTTCAAATCCCAGTATTGGAGTTACATTCAAATTGGATCTCAGTCAGAGATAGCTCCCTTGGTGGAGGAGGGGGGGGGGGGGGGGGGGGGGGGGGGGGTGGGGAGAGAGAGAGAGAGAGAGAGAGAAAAGATAAGGGAAAGAGAGCAGTAAATAAATACGTTCTTCATGTCACCCCTGGTTCTTTTGCAAATCACCTTAAAATCTGTTCCCTATGATGATTGGCCCAGTAACCATTGGAAAGATTTTGGATGGGATCTTCCATTCCCGCAGAAGGACCCTAACCCCTCCCCCACTGGCGGTGCATTCTCTAGAGGCACGGTCAGCGAGCAATGCAAATAACCATCAACTTCAATGATCAAACACGTCATGAGGAAGGCCAGGAAATCCAGGCCTTTTTCTTCACTTATTCAATCGAACCCTTCATGGTTTTAAGCATCTCCATAAAATCAAGGGCGGCACAATGCCACAGTGGTTCGCATTCTGCTCACAGCGCCAGGGACCCGGGTTCATTTCAGCCTCGCGTAACTGTCTGTGGAGTTTTTTTTATAAATGTTTTTTATAGAGTTTTTCGAACATAGTATATTTACAGTGCACAAAGAAGAGAAAAAAAAAGATAAAATACAAACACGATAAAAACAACCACACTATATGAATAGCAAAATCACGTAAATAAAAAGTATAAGAAAAACAAGGGAGTGATTCTCCAACAATGGGGCTGTGTCCCCATGCCAGCCTAAAAACACTGGCAAATCACTCTGGACTTTCAGTAAGAAAGTTCTGAGCGATTCTCCTACCTGCAGGAGGCTGGTAGGGCCCCGGAGTGCTTCTCGCAGCTCTGGCTACAGATACAGGACCCTGCAGTTCTGGTCCGGAGTCCGCACAGCGGCCGCCCCGTGGGACACGGCAGGCTTGGACTGCGGAGCGGCACCAGAAATGTAGGCCCCGAGATCGCGTGCACCCGCAGGCCCATGATTCCCAATCGTCCCCCTGGCCATCCATGAGGTGACCCCAGTGATCAACTCCCCACCCCTACCAGGGCAGCCACGGACTTAATCTGCAGCCGCCACTGACCGGCCGTTCCCGATGGCCGATAGATGGTTAGACCCACGGCGCCGGGAACTCGGCCAGTTTTGCTCTAGAATCGCTGGGGGGTTGGCTCTATCAATGGCTCCCTGCCCGCGCCGTGTAGTCCGCGCGCGCGAGAAACCCCCGAGCCCCCTCCCAACTCCGCCCCTTCCCTCCCTTCCTCTCCCTCCCTGTAGCTCACCATTCTTTTCTATTGTGTTTAGCTACCCCCTCTTGCACCGTTCCCCCTCAACTCTCCCCCCCCCCACGCCGGGTCTTTCCTGACTCCCTCCTCTTTTCTCATGTTTTGGCTACTCTCCCCTGGCTCTTGGTTACTTGATTATTTATCAACTTGTTTGTTGATCACAAACAGGTCCCGGAACAGTTGGGTGAATGGCTCCCATGTTCTGAAGAAGCCATCATCCGCCCCTCAGATGGCGGATTTGATTTTCTCCGTTTGGAGAGATTCTGAGAGGTCGGATAGCCAGACTGCAGCTTTGGATGGTGCTGCTGTCATCCAGCCGAACAGGATTCTACGACGGGCGATCAGGGAGGCAAAGGCAAGGGCGTCCGCCCTCCTCCCCATGAAGAGATCTGGCTGGTCTGATACTCCAAAAACCGCCACTTTAGAGCATGGCTCCACCCTCACCTCGACCACTTTGGGCATTGCCTTGAAGAAGGCTGTCTAGTACCCAGCAAGTCTGGGGCAGGACCAGAATATGTTGGCATGGTTGGCCGGGCCTCCTTGGCACCGTTCACATCTGTCCTCCACCTCAGGAAGAACCTACTCATTCAGGTCCTTGTTAAATGGGCTCTCTGTTCCACCTTTCGTTGCGTGAAGTTGAGTCTTGCGTAAGTGGAGTGGAGTTGACCCTATGCAGTGCTTCACTCCAGAGTCTCCATCCAATTTCGAGCCACTGGTCTTCCTCCCATTTCATCCTCGATGCGTTCAGTACAGTGTCGGCCCTCTCTACCAGTCGTTCGTACATGTTGCTACAGTATCCTTTACCGAGAATGTTTGCGTCAAATAACTCCTCCAGTAGGTTTGTCGTGGTGTGTTTGTTGTGGTGGTTGTGGGTATGTCCTTGTCTCCTTATGTCGGAAGTTTTTAAGCTGTAGGTACCTTAGTTCGGTGCCCGTGGCTAGTTGAAATCTGTCAGTTCGTCCAGTGTTGTGATCCTGCCGTCGGTGTGTAAGTCCCTAACTGTCACAGTCCCCCCTGTCCTGTCTCAGCGTCGGTGATACGAACCTATGGGTGTTGCAGATGGGGACTTTGTTGGACATTTCGGTCAGGCTGAATTGCTGCCGTAGTTGGTTCCAGGTCTGGTGGGTGGCTACCACCACCAGGCTGCTGGAGTATATTTTGGGTGGGGATGGGAGTGCCGCTGCGGCGAGGGCTCGGTGCGAGATCCCCCTGCAGGAGGCCTCTTCCACGCGCACCCACTCGGCTTTTGGCTCCTTAATACATTCCCTTACTCGTTCTGCTGTCGCCGCCCAGTGGTAGCATTGTAGGTTTGGGTGGGCTATCCCTCCCCTGCAATTTGTTTTCTGTCGGAGCTTCTTTGGGATCCTAGCATTCTTCCCCCCCCCCCCCCTTCCCCCCCCCCCCCCCCCCCCCCCCCCCCCCTCCCATACAAACGCCATAATTATCTTGTCCAGTGAGTTGAAAAAGGCCTTGGGGATATAGATCGAGATAGATCTAAGTAGGAAGGGGTACTGGACAGTACATTCATTTTGATCGTCTGAACTCTCCCCGCGAGGGAGAGTGGGAGTGTGTTCCATCTTTGCAGGTCCTTTTTGACTTCCTCTGTCAGACTGGTGAGGTTCCATTTGTGGATCCCCGTCCAGTTATGAGCAATTTGGCTCCCTAGATAGCAGAATTTATGCTGGGCTTGTTTAAACGGCAGTTCCACTGGTGCTTAGCCTGAGAAGGTACCAAACTCTTTCAGGAGTGCGATGATTCCTTCCATGCTGCTTTGTGGGTCCGAGATGTAGAGGAGCTGGTCATCTGCATAGAGCGAGACTCTGTGCTCTCTGCCTCCCCTTTGGAAACTCCCTCCAGTTTTTTGCTGTTCTGCGAACGATCGCTAGTAGTTCGATCGCTAGAGCGAACAGCAGTGTGGACAGCGGGAATCCCTGCCTGGTGCCCCTGTGCAGCTGGAAGTATTGGAAGTTGGTGTCGTTTGTCCATACGCTCACCATAGGAGCGTTGTATAGGAGCTTCACCCAGGAGGTGAACCCTGATCGAGCCCAACCGCTTCTGTACCTCTATGATGTACTGCCACTCGACTCTGTCAAAGGCCTTTTCTGCATCCAGGGAGACAATCACCTCTGGTGTTCTCTCCCCAGATGGGGTCATTATTACGCTCAGCAAAGGCGCCTGATGCTAGCTGTCTACCTTTGACAAAGCCCGTCTGGTCCTCTGCGACCACCTCTGGTACGCAGTCCTCCAGCCTTCTGGATCAGAATCTGGTCAGTATTTTGGTGTCTATGTTTAGCAGTGAGATGGGTCTGTAAGACCCACATTCCTCTGGGACTTTGTCTTTCATATGTATTAGCGAGATTCAGGCCTGTGCGAGTGTAGGTGGCAGTGTTCCCCATGGCCAGTGAATCTCTGAACATCTCCCGCAGGTGCAGGGCCAGTGCTGTCGCAAACCTTTTGTAGAAGTCCGCTGGGAACCCGTCCGGTCCCGGCGCCTTCCCCGCCTGCATGGAGCTAATACTCTCCATGATCTCTTCCAGTTATATTGGTACTTCCAAGCTCCGTTTTCTGTCTTCCCCGCAACTAGCATGTCCAGTCCGTCGAGGAATTGTTTCATCCCTGAGTCCCCTATTGGGCACTCTGAGGCGTACAGGCCTCGGTAAAAGGCCTTGAAGGTTTTGTTGACTTTTTTTGGGTCTGTTTCTAATGTGCCTCTGTTGCCCCGATTTGCCTGATTTCTCTCGGAGCTGCCTGCTTTCTCAGCGGTGTGCCAGCAGGCAGCTGCCTTTGTCTTCTTGTTCGTATAGGGTCCACTTGACTGGCGGAGTTGGTGCACTGCCTTCCTCATGGAGAGCAGGTCAAAGTCCATTTGTAGCGTTTCCTCTCCACCAGGAGCTCTACGGTCAGGGCCTCAGAGTATTTACAGTCTATCTTCAGTATGGAGTCGACCAGCTGCTACCTAGCCATCCTTTCCTCGTTGACTCTTCACGCTTTGAAGGTGATAATTTCCCCTCTAATCATGGCTTTTAGCGCCTCCCAGAGTGTGGAGGATGAGACCTCCCCATTTTGGTTGTTCTCTGTGTACTCCACTGTGGCCTGTCATACCCTTTCGCTGAATGCGTTGTTGGCCAGTAAGGCAGTGTGCAATCTCCATGCGGGGCGTTGGGCCCTGTCCATCTGAAATGAAATGAAAATTGCTTATTGTCACGAGTAGGCTTCAATGAAGTTACTGTGAAAAGCCCCTAGTCGCCACATTCCGGCGCATGTTCGGGGAGGCTGGTACGGGAATTGAACCGTGCTGCTGGCCTGCCTTGGTCTGTTTTAAAAGCCAGCGATTTAGCCCAGTGTGCTAAACCAGCCCCTCTGCCTTTAATGCGGAGTGTGGTCGGAGATTACAATTGCGGAGTACTCCATTTTGATCAGCCCTGGAAGCACTGTTTTTCCCACCACAAATAAGTCAATCCTGGTATGTATGTTGTGTACTGGGGAGAAGAAGGAGAACTGCTTCTCCCCTGGGTGGGTGAACCTCCAAGGGTCCACCGCCCCCATCTGCTCCATAAACGACCGAGTATCTTTGCCATTTAGGAAGTCTTCCCTGTTTTGGGGTTTGGCCTGTCTGTCCTTGGGTCCGGTACACAGTTACAGTCCCCCCCATGATTAGTCGGCACCGTCCAGGGCCCTGCAAAACATGACGTATTGCACCCCCCCTCCCCGGGTCCGTAACTGTCTTTGTCGCCTTAATATCGTCCTCTTGCTGATCAGTATTGCCACCCTTCCTGGTCCTCGTCCCGTGGCAGGAATGGTAGGACTGTCCCACCCAGCCCTTTCAGTCCTGCTCTCTCAGGTGCGTCTCTTGGAGGAAGACTATGTCGGTTTTCATGTTTCTTAGGTGGGTGAAGACTCTGGATCTTTTCACTGGGCCATTGAGTCTCCTTACGTTCCAGGTGACTATCCTGGTGGGGGAGTTTCTATCCCCTTGCTCCTGTGAGATTAAGCATACTTACCTGGTGGACGAGCCCCTGCACTCCGGGGTCTCACTTTGTTAGGGGCCGTCCAATATGGCCGCCTGCAGTGCGTCCTTCATGTGGATTTGCCCCTGTACTCCGGGATCTCCCTTCGCCCAGAGAGCATACTAGGTGGTTGCTTGCAGTACTTCCTTGCTCCGGGCTCCTGGTTGTGGTCCTTTGTAGCCTTATTGATCATCTCGTTCTCGTCCTATTTTTTCTTCCCTCCCTGTGCCCCCCCCCCCCGATGCCTCCCTTTCCCCCCCTTATCTCCCCCTCCCGTTTTCCCTTCCTTTATCCCCCTTTCTCCCGCTCCTATCCCAGTTTGCTCCCCCATCCTTGTTGCGTGGGTTCCCCCCCCCCATCCCCGCCTGGTGCCATCCCCCCTGTTAGGTGTGCGCCGTGGCCCTGCTCTGCTGCATACCCCCAGCACTAACTTTCATGCTAATGCGATGACCCCCCCCTCCCGGGTGTTACTGTCTCGCTTCTCCCTCGCCCACTCTCTGTGAGGGTTGTGGTGAATGTGATTCACACCGGATTATAATCTGTATATACATGTGGCTGTATTGTAAGTGCAGTTGCACTACCTGTCCTCCAGGGGGAGTAGCTCTGGGAATGCTCGAGTTGTATGAGGCTTCTCCCTTGGCTCTGCCCAGGACTCCTCCCCCGGAAGCTCCTGTATAAAAGCTCAGTGCCACATGGTCAGCCGGCCAGTTCACCGAAAGTTCAATGGCTAACCGGCTGGGTCTGTTGTGAGTATATTAAAACCGCTATTCTAATCCTACAAGCACGTGTCCGTAGAATTGTTGGTTCCAACAGGGGTTACTGCCTGTTCTTTCCCCGTCTTACCCAGCACTCCTCTTGCTTGCCACTTCGCTTTCCCTTCTCCGCTGCGCTCGTTCATCTGTACTAGGCCACGCTTCCCCGCCTGAAGCGGTCCTCGGGTAATGGTTTGCTTTTTGTTGTTAAAGGAGTGTTTCGGGGGGGGAGGGAATGTGTTGCCCCACTCCCCCCACCTCGCGGCCCGTCAGCATATTATTGCTCCATGTCAGGGGCCCCTTTATTTCTTCCCCTGCTGTCGGTGTTCCAGCCCGCATTCCTCAACAAACCTGTTTGCCTCGGCGGGGGCTGTGAAGAAATGTTCTTTACCTTGGTGTGTGAACCAGAGCTTCGCTGGGTACAGCATACCAAAGTGTACGCCGCTCTTGTACACGGCTGCTTTTGCCTTGTTAAACTCAGCCCGTTTCCTGGCCAAGTCTGCCCCAATGTCCTGGTATGTCCTAATGCTATGTCTTTCCCATTGGCACTTCTTGGTCTGCCTGGCCCAGTGCAGGAATCTTTCCCGGTCTTGGTACCGGTGCAGTTTGGCTATTACTGTCCTAGGTTGCGCCCCGGCTTTGGCCGGTGTGCCCTGTCCATTTCTGGTGGGTTGTCGAATGTTTTCCTCCCCACTAAGTTGGCCAGCACTTCCGGTAATCTTCCACTTTGCCCTTCAGACTTGTGATCAGCCTCGTTACCTCCTTTTCCAGTGATCCAATCACTCTTGTCGATTGCAGCCTTTTCCAATTCTTTGATAGTCGCCTCTTGGGCTTCCAGTCTCTTCTCTGCTCAGGGCGAGCTGTTTTTGAGCCAGGGTTTTGGCCACCGCTGCCTTTACCGCAGCCTCAATGTCCATTTTTACCTTTGCTTTAACTCCTGCTGGTGTTCCCTCAGCGCCTCGATGAAGGATGCCTTCCAGTTCCCCCTGGTATAGGGGGAATTTGCTCCTATTTATCCTGCTCTTTCATTTCGGCAAAACGTCCACTCTGCCGCCTCGTGCACTGGTTGGCTCGTCTGAGTGTGGTTATCTCTGGCCCCTTCTGCTCCTGGTGGCTATTCTGCCTCTAGTTTGGCTTCCTTCGAGCATTCTTGCTCATATTTCAATCACTTTCTTCCTACCTCTATCCTATTAAGGTTGAGGGTGCGTTGCTGTGTATTTTTAGCAAATGATGTTGAAAAGTGGCTATTTTTCTGGTCCACGGGAGGGCAGCCACCTAACGTGCGACTGCTCAGCACGTCGTCATCACCCAGTGTGGTGAGATAACCACTGTAGTTATGTGTACTGCAGTAGGGGGATGTATGCCTGTACCTGTAATACAGGTTCCTCCGGTCAGCCCCTGCCGGCTAGCTCCGCCCACAGGGAGCTTATGTATAAATGTATGAGAGCTGCTCAGACCCTTAGTCTACTGTTGCAGATGGAGGGACAACATCGTACAGCAATAAAGCCTCTATTGTACTAGTCTCTCGGCTTTGAGTATAATCGTTAGCGCCACAATTTATTGCTGTACGATTTCCCAGTCACCATGGACATCAGAGTCAAGCCTGACCGTCTGCAGCTGGATCCGCATTTGCCTCACGCCAGAAAAGACTTTGATCACTGGCTCGCAGTCTTCGAGGCCTACATCTCTTCAGCAGACCCTCCCCCGACGGAGGCTCAGAAAAAGCAACTCCTGTACTCCAGACTTAGCTCCAGCGTCTTTCCACTCATTCGAGATGCGACCGACTACACCGCAGCTATGGAACTGCTCAAGGAGAACTATGCACCATCGGCGAACACCCTGTTTGCGAGGCATCAACGTTCTACTCGCGTCCAGCAGCCGGGTGAGTCGATTGAGGACTTCTGGAGGGCCCTTATACCTCTGGTACGAGACTGCGACTGCCGGGCCCTCACAGCCACGGAACATTCTGATTTACTCATGCGCGATGCCTTAGTTACAGGCATTGCATCGGACCCCATCCGGCAACGACTGCTGGAAGGGGTCGCCCCCGACCTCGCGGCCGCAAAGGCCCTGGCGCTCTCCATGACGGCCGCCTCCCGTAGTGCGCACACTTACTCCGCTAGCCACTCGGCCCACTCGTCCTACCCCTCGTGGACCCCGCAAACGGCTCCCCAGGCCCATCCGTCCTACCCCTCGTGGACCCCGCAAACGGCCCCCCCCAGCAGCCGCCCCCGCGTACTATGCCTGCGCTGCCCGCCACACCGCACCCCCTGGGGGTCCCCACTGTTACTTCTGCGGCCAACAGAAGCACCCCCGCCAACGCTGCCCGGCCCGCACAGCGACCTGCAAAGCTTGTGGAAAGAAAGGCCACTTTGCAGCGGTGTGTCAGTCCCGGACGGTCACCGCTATCGCGCCGTCGGTCCCCACGCCTCAGCCGCTCCCTCAATGGGCCCCGCCGTCCGCTTCCCCCGACCCCACGTGCGATCAGTGGGCGCCGCCATCTTTTGCCGCCCCCGCCACGTGTGCCCCATGGGCGCCGCCATCTTCATCCACCACAGCCATGTGCGTTCCATGGGCGCCGCCATTTTGTTCCGACCCCATAACGTGCGCTCCATGGACGCCGCCATTTTACCCACAGGTACTGCGGATGCCGCCATCTCATCTCCAGGGGCCGCCATCACGGGACACGGGTCGCGACCGCTCCTCGTCGGACTCATCTGACTCAACCGCCGACCAACCACTGCTCGCCTCCGTTACGCTCGACCAGTCCCGTCCTCGCAACCTGGCACCCTCTTCCACATCGGTGCTGGTCAACGGCCATGTGACCTCCTGCCTCATCGACTCCGGGAGCACCGAGAGCTTCGTCCACCCGGACACGGTAAGGCGCTATTTCCTTGCGATCCATCCCGCCGACCGGCAGATCTCCCTTGCCTCCGGTTCCCACTCTGTCCCGATCCGGGGTTTCTGCCTGGTTAAACTCACTGTACAGGGTGTGGAATTCGACCGTTTCCGTCTGTACATTCTCCCCGACCTCTGCACTTCACTCCTACTAGGCCTGGATTTCCAGTGCAATCTCCAGAGCCTCACCCTCAAATTCGGTGGACCCCTACCTCCCCTCACCGTTTGCGGCCTCGCGACCCTCAAGGTCGAGCCCCCCTCCCTCTTTGCTAATCTGACTGTGGATTGCAAGCCCGTCGCCACCAGGAGCAGACGGTACAGCACCCAGGACAAGGCCTTCATCAGGTCCGAAGTCCAGCGGCTGCTTCGGGAGGGTATCATCGAGGCCAGCAACAGCCCTTGGAGAGCCCAGGTGGTAGTGGTTAAGACCGGGGAGAAGCACAGGATGGTCGTGGACTACAGCCAGACCATCAACCGGTACACGCAGCTCGACGCGTACCCCCTCCCCAGCATTTCTGATATGGTCAATCAGATTGCACAGTACCGGGTCTTCTCTACTATTGACCTGAAATCCGCCTACCACCAGCTCCCCATCCGTAAATCGGACCGTCCCTACACTACCTTCGAGGCGGACGGTCGTCTGTACCAATTTCTGAGGGTTCCCTTCGGCGTCACGAATGGGGTCTCGGTCTTTCAGCGAGAAATGGACCGAATGGTTGACCGGTACGGATTGCAGGCCACCTTCCCGTACCTCGACAATGTCACCATCTGCGGCCATGACCAGCAGGACCATGATGCCAACCTTTATAAATTCCTCCACACCGCATCTCTCCTTAATCTCACGTACAACAAGGAGAAATGCGTGTTCCGCACAGACCGCTCAGCCATCCTTGGCTACGTAGTCCAAAACGGACTACTGGGACCCGATCCCGACCGCATGCGCCCCCTCATGGAGCTCCCAATTCCCCACTGCCCCAAGGCCCTCAAACGCTGCCTTGGATTTTTCTCTTATTACGCCCAGTGGGTCCCGCAATACGCAGACAAGGCCCGGCCACTTATCCAGTCCACACATTTTCCCCTCTCGGCCGAGGCACAACAGGCCTTCGCCTGCATTCGATCTGACATAGCCAGGGCGGGGATGCACGCCGTAGACGAGACTCTGCCTTTCCAAGTAGAGAGCGACGCTTCAGATGTCGCCCTTGCCGCCACGCTGAATCAGGCCGGCAGACCCGTGGCATTCTTTTCACGCACCCTCCACGCCTCCGAAATTCGGCATTCCTCTGTTGAAAAGGAAGCCCAGGCAATCGTTGAAGCGGTGCGGCACTGGAGGCATTACCTGGCCGGCAGGAGATTCACTCTCCTCACTGACCAACGGTCGGTAGCCTTCATGTTCAACAACACGCAGCGGGGCAAGATCAAGAATGACAAAATCTTGCGGTGGAGAATCGAACTCTCCACCTTTAACTACGAGATCTTGTATCGCCCCGGCAAGCTCAACGAGCCCCCAGACGCCCTCTCCCGAGGTACATGTGCCAGTGCACAAGTGAACCAGCTCCGTGCCTTGCACGACAGCCTTTGCCATCCGGGGGTCACTCGCTTGTACCATCTGATCAAAGCCCGCAATCTGCCCTACTCCGTCGAGGAAGTACGGACAGTCACCAGAGACTGCCAGATCTGTGCGGAGTGCAAGCCGCACTTCTACCGGCCAGATCGCGTGCGCCTGGTGAAAGCATCCCGCCCCTTTGAACGACTCAGCGTGGACTTCAAAGGGCCCCTTCCCTCCACCGACCGCAACACCTACATCCTTAGTGTGGTCGATGAATTTTCTAGGTTCCCCTTTGCCATCCCATGCCCAGATATGACGTCTGCCACCGTCATCAAGGCCCTGGATTCCATTTTCGCCCTGTTCAGTTTCCCCGACTATATCCACAGTGACAGGGGATCCTCATTCATGAGCGATGAGTTGCGTCAATTCCTGCTCAGCAGGGGTATCGCCTCCAGCAGGACGACCAGCTACAACCCCCGGGGTAACGGACAGGTAGAGAGGGAGAACGGGACGGTATGGAGGGCCGTCCAGCTGGCCCTACGGTCCAGAAACCTCCCAGCTGCTCGCTGGCAGCAGGTCCTCCCTGCTGCGCTCCATTCCATTCGATCACTACTGTGCAACTTAACTAACAGTACACCCCATGAACGGGTTTTTGCCTTCCCTAGGAAGTCCAAATCCGGAGTGTCGCTCCCGATTTGGCTCACGACTCCGAGCCCAGTCCTTCTCCGTAGGCATGTACGGCACCACAAGGCGGAACCCCTGGTGGACAAAGTACGCCTTCTCCACGCCAACCCTCAGTATGCCTACGTGGAGTTCCCCGACGGCCGCCAGGACACAGTCTCGCTCCGGGACCTTGGCTCCCTCAGGTGCCGATCCCATGCCCACACCCCTTCCTGCGCCAACCCCAGCGCCCCCCTATTCGTCCCCATCAGGTCCATCCCTCATCCCCCTGCCCACCCTGGAGGACACGGAAGATTTTGGCTTGCTCTCGGAGTCATCCCGCCAGCAGCCAGCACCAACACCGCCAGCACCTGCACCATCGGGGCCATCACCGCCTGTGCCGACGTCACCACCACAGCTGCGCCGATCACAGCGGAACGTCCGACCACCGATTCGGCTCAACCTGTAACCTGCTAACCGGATGGACTCTTGATTTTCCTTGTTGGACCCTCTTGTAAATAGCATCCTTTGTATTAGAGTTACATGTCACCCCCGCCGGACTCATTTTTTACAGGGGGTGAATGTGGTGAGATAACCACTGTAGTTATGTGTACTGCAGTAGGGGGATGTACGCCTGTACCTGTAATACAGGTTCCTCCGGTCAGCCCCTGCCGGCTAGCTCCGCCCACAGGGAGCTTATGTATAAATGTATGAGAGCTGCTCAGACCCTTAGTCTACTGTTGCAGATGGAGGGACAACATCGTACAGCAATAAATCCTCTATTGTACTAGTCTCTCGGCTTTGAGTATAATCATTAGTGCCACACCCAGCCAGAATTTTCTATCTCAAGCAGTACAGATTGAGCATCCATTATCCAAAATTCCGAAATCCAAAAATTTCCAAAATCCACATTTGTTTTGCGAGCGTCGATGTGACATCACAAGGTTCTCGGGCGATGCGCAGCTCCCAACGCATGCCCCTGACTGTGCAGCTCCCAACACGTGCCACACATGCACAATATATTCCGAAATCCGAAAGACTCCAAAACTTGGTGCACACTCAGCCCCAAGCATTTTGGATAAGCGATTTTCAACCTGTAATCGAGATAACTAGCACAGATACATTTAAGTGGAAACTAGATAAGCACATGTGGGAGAAATGTACAGGATATACTGATGGGAACCCATGAAGAGGGGATATGAGGAGGCTTGTGTGGGGCATAAACACTGACATGGGCTATTTGGGCCAAATGGTTTGTTTCTATACTGTATATTCCATGTAATTTGTTTGCTTGGATTCATCAGTTATCAACCAAAATGATTGCTTTTAACACTCATTTGGTTAATACTTACACCTCTGCTTCCAAATCCAAATTGAAGCAACTGAAGAATGAGACCAGGTCTGCATTGTATTTACCTTTTTAATAGGCAAGCCACTTAACACTTCTCAACAGGTGCCCTGCCCTTGTTACACACAATCACTCTGATGAATATTACGACTGAGTAGACACTTACATTGCTAAATAGAAACAATGAGTTAGACATTTATCCTGGTGCCAGTAGTTCAATCATTGACCTGGTTGTGTAATGTCTTATTAGGCTGTTCATTTGTACTTTGCATCGGGTCACAGAATACTTATGGGCAGGCTAATAAGCCCAACATATTTCATTCATTCCTTAATTCAGAACAACTGTTTATTATCCATCCTCACTCGTTGCTGAATCCAGTTGCTTTGTAAGTGTTTCCAGGGTTTTCACTTCACTATTTTGCCACCTTCCATTCCAAGAGCAGCATTTTCAATTCTGGGTAAGGGCTTTCGTGTCGGGATTAAGTGCAGATCTCTACCCGACACTCTACCTGGCAGCATTTTGCCTGGATTGGCCAAATATTCATCACTGTTCAATGAACAGAAACGGGCAGGCTCTTGATGCTCCAGGGCCAATAGGAGGCCCTCCAGCATTGAAGAAATTGAAGTCTTCCCTCGCAGCTAAGTGAGACAGAGGGCATCTCCATTTTGTTACGTCAAATTAGTACTTCTAAACTCCTTGAAAGTAAAAATGGCCACCGCTGGCAGACCATCATTCTGGGGGCAGGGGGCTTCTGGGGCAGAAGCTATCATGTTCCCGACACTGTGGGTGGCCTTTGATTAATGGCCATAAATGGCTTTTTAAATATCTTGACAAGTTACCCACTGTTGGAAAGCATGTTGCCATCACTCTCCCGATTTAGATTTCCTGAAAATATTTTTGGGATGGGACCATGGCAGAAGACGAATTGAATGGTTCAGTGAAGAGTGCAGGAGGGCATGTGAGGAGCAGCACTATGCATACTGAAAAATGAGGTGTCAACCCGGTGAAGCTACAACACAACACCGGTTGCATGCCAAACGCGTAAGCAACAAGTGATGGACAGAATGAAGAGATTCCACAACCAACGGAATAGATCTAATCTCTTCAGTCCGACCACATCGAGTCGTGGATGGTGGTGGACAATTAAATAACTCAGCAGAAAAGGAGGCTCCACAAATATTTCCATCCTCAACGATGGGGGAGCCCAGCACATCAGGGCAGAACACAAGGTTGACCCATTTGAAACAATCTTCAGCCACAAGTGTTGAGTGGATGATCCACCGTGGCCTCCTCCAAAGGGCCCCAGCATCACAAATGCCAGTCTCCAGCCAATTTGATTCACTCCAACAGATATCAAAAAATGGCCGAAGGCTCTGGATACTGCAAAGGATGTGTGAACAGCCATGACCTTTTTGAATGTGCAGGAGGCTTATGGGTCTACTCCTTTTATTACTTATAATCTCACAGATGGGAGGGGGAGACTAACCTACCAAGAAAAGCCAGCTGTTGAGAGTGATTGAGGAAGTGAGCAGCAGGATTGTGGTCCCTTGAACATGAAGATGATGCCCCACTGAAGTGGAGTAGAATCCCAGCACATTTGTGGGACAATTCCAATGTAAATAATTATTTAAAATATATTTCTGGGGTCTACTGTGGTACTTTAATTAAACTGGGGACTAAGTGTCTACACAGTTGGGGATATCAAAGGGGCTAGGTGAGAAAGGCAGGGATTTAGAGTGAATAGGGCCAGGTTTTATGTTCCACAAGTGGGCACAACATGGGTAGACATTTGCATTAGGTGATATGTGCGGATTTGGGGTTTTTTGGCTTTTCATAGAATTTGTGCAGAAGGAGGTCATTCGGCCCATCGAGTCCACACCTCCACCCCATTCCCATAACCCAGCAATCCCACCCAACACTAAGGGCAATCTTGAACACTAAGGGCAATCTAGCATGGCCAATCCACATAACCTGCACATCTTTGGACTGTGGGAGGAATCCGGAGGAAACCCACTCACACACGGGGAGAATGTGCAGACTCCACACAGACAGCGACCCAAGCCGGGAATCGAATCTGGGACCGTGGAGCTGTGTAGCAATTGTGCTAACCACAATGCTACCGTGCTGCCCCACAATGCTACTGTGCTTTTGACTTTATAAGGGAAGTAAGAAGGAGTTTACAACCGTGAAAGAGGTTCTAAGTAAATAAGGCAAAATTATTCAAGTTAATTTGAATCAAAAGCATTGGTTGTGAGGAGAACACAAACATTTTTTTTATTTTCTGGGGAAGGTAAACTTCAAAGAAGGACAAGGACAATAGAAAAGATGAAAGAGGAAAGTATATTGAAAATGGGATTGGAAACTGTGATCAGTGTAGCCATGTAAGACCTCTTCAAGAGAGTTCTCTGTGCTGGGACAGAGCTGTGAAGAAGTGAAGCGAGTAGCCTTCAGTCACCCTAGAGAAGTTCTAGAAAGCACTATTTTGCTTTGAAGTCTTGCATATCCATATCCAGGTGAGTGTGGGAGAGCAGATCCCTTTACCACACAAACAGTGGGTTGTGCTTTGTCGTAATATTACAGAATTCTTTTATGGATTAAATCTCTATGTAGACTTTTGCATAAAAAAGTGCTGGTTGTGAGTCTAACCAAGTGAGACTTTTTTGGGGAAATGTCCAATAAGTCTAATTTTAACTGTGTAAATGTAATCTTGTGTATTTAAGTTTTCTTTTATTTTATTAATTAATGTTTCAATTTAATATTTAAGATCTCCAAAAGTATAACTGGAATTTGTGGCTCCTGATTTCAGTGCATGTATTTTTTTGTGGTAGAATGCAAATAGAAATCAGTTGCGATCATCTGTCATGTTTCCTTTTTTGGAATTTGGCTCACAGGGCACTTACCACTCGATTGATCATAACACAGGATCAGGTATACTCCTCAGATGATCAATCTCACTTAAGGTTGAGAAAGACACATCTCACGGACACTTGACTGGTCTGAACAAATGATTTAACTCTCCTCCAGATAGCCTTTAGGCAAGAGACTTGATGGACACTGGCAATGCATTCCCGCTGCGTCGACAGTGAAGGAGATTGCAGATGTCAGCAATGAACTGCTGCAAATGCTTGAGCCTTTTGAGACAATGCTGCTCAGACAAGTGGAGAAAGTTGATTTGTGCCTGCATAGTGGGTACCGTCTCCTTCGACGTGAATATCTATCCAGCCCCTCTGTCTTAGGGAGCAGCACATGCTGAGAAGACTGCTTTTCCTATTGGTGCTGGATCTGTTGATGTTAGTGTTTCCGCTCGTCTTGCTCCTCACCTGTAGTTCAAGGTAGAGCTACGTAAGCTCCCTCCATATTGCAGTGAAGGTTAATAACAGGGAAGATCACATTAAGAAGGTTAAAGTTCAAGGAAGGATTTTCCACACGACCTACGATGTGTTTCGTGGAGGCTACCCACCATCTTCTGGGCTCACCGTTGCCAACAAAGTTTCCCGTTGAATACACCCCTTGCTGCCAGGTGGTGTGCTTTTGGCAGGACCAGAAGATCCCATCGGCATGAATGGCCAGAGAATTCTGGCCCAAATAGATGAAGTAACTTCCAAAAAGTTGGAAATTCTCTGAGAAGCAATGAATTCTGGTCCTCATAACAAGTGATGTGAGCACAAAGTCTTTCCCATAGACAACCCAACAGCCATGCAGTGTCATTATTTAAGGGCTTTCCAGCCTGCCAGCTTTGCTGAACAACGTCTCCCTGCTGTGTTCTCACCTTGTTGACTCTGGCAAATTTCACACAGCTTGGGACCCCATGCGTTGGCAATTAATGCCAGAATCCTGGGTAAAATCCACAAGGAATTAACAATTTAAATTACTTACCCGACCGCTCCTCTGGAGTTTACAGCCTTGCCTTCAAACAGACTCTTGTTAACCCTGGATATGTATGGAATCAGGTCATGTTTCCAAATGAAGGCACTTCTCGGGGCTTTTGTCCTCACTCCTTCCGCACTTGAGATTTCCACTATCCTCCTTCCAAGTTAAAATCCTTCTCTTCGGTGCAGGAGTGAAGGAGTGCTGCACTTTCAGAGGTATTCTGATACTCTATGGAATAGAAAGTGGGGCCACCATTGGAGACTTCCCCCCCCCCCCCCTCCCTTCAATTGTCTGGACCTGCCTGCCTATCCCCGGCGCAAGGCCTTCACGGGTGCCTCATAATGGAGGCATCCCCATCCTCTTCCTGTAGCTTCTATCAGCTCTCTGATTGGGCAGAAGTACTGAGAGGTAGGCCAATATCCTCAATCGGACTGACGTCCCAGTGATGTGCTCTTAATTGGCCACCAGCAGTAAAATCCCAACCAGGGTCTTGCTACCTGCCTACACTGGCTTGGGGCCCACTCCTGGTCCTGACAGCTTGACCACCCTGCTTTTGATAAAATTCCAGCAATTGTCTCAGATACAGATGCATAAAGAAGAGCTAGATTATCAACAATTCCTTTGAATCAGCAGGCTAAAAGAGCAGCAATATTTTCTACCTAGGTCTGATAGGAACACTTCTCCAACATTTATATCCTTGTAAAATGGCCAAATTACATGCATATTTAATGTTAAATTAATAGACATTAGTAGCCAGGATTAATCAATAAAAATGTTTAATGGCATAAGTACAACGCAGTTTACATTTAGTACTGAGCAGTAAAATGATTTATGTCTCCATTATAGGTTCATACAACTTTAGGACTAGATGCATTGCTGAAACCACTGACTCCATCTCCCTGGCAACTGTCTGAAGATGAAATAGAATGTTTACAATGTCAGTGTTCTTTTTGAACTGAAATGAGCTTCTCGCCACATATCCATCACTAAGTTCTCCGAATGTCAGATCCGTATTATCGCCCTTCTCCTTTTCATCTCAGCTCATCTGCTGGTGAAACCCTCATCCAGCTCTTTGTTACCTCTGAACCTGAATATTCCAACCCAGGCCTAGCCAACCTCCCAACCACCATCTTCCGTAAACTTAAACTCATCCGAAACTCTGCTGCCCATTCCCTAACTCGCACCAATCTGTCACGATCATCCTGTGCACCCTCACCTACACCAGCTCCTGGCTGAGCAACACCTCAATTTTAAAATTCCCGTACGTGTTATCACGCCCCTCCTTGGTCTTGCCTCTTCCTAGC
Organism: Scyliorhinus canicula; assembly: GCF_902713615.1. NCBI lineage: Eukaryota > Metazoa > Chordata > Chondrichthyes > Carcharhiniformes > Scyliorhinidae > Scyliorhinus > Scyliorhinus canicula. Next base: position 78,616,727 of record NC_052164.1, read on the forward strand.
TCTGTCACCTCTCACCCTCCAATTCAGGCCCTTTGATCACCTCTGATTTTCATCGCTTATCCATTGATGTCCATGCATTCAGCTGCCAAGGTCTGAATTTCCCTTTCTAAACTACACCACTTCATAGAATCGTAGAATCATAATAGAGCAGAAAGAAACCATTCAGCCCATCGAGTCTGCACTGACCTCTGAAAGAGCACGCCACCTTATCCCAAAAATACGGTAACCTAACCTACACATTCCTGAACACTCGGGGGCAATTAATCATGTCCAATCCACCTAAACCATCATCAATGGACCAAGGGAGCACCTGGAGGAAACACATGCAGACATGGGGAGAAGGTACAAACTCCACACAGACAGTCACCCGAAGCCGGAATTGAACCCAGGTCCCTGACACTGTGAGGAAGCAGTGCTGCACACTGTGCCATCGAGCTGTCCCTCCTCTCCTCCCTAACTCCCCTCCTTTAATATTCTTCTCAAAAACCCTACTATCTTCTTTTGTGGCACAGGGTTAAATCTTAATGCTCCTGTGAACATCTTGGGACATTTTGCGACATTCAAGTTTCTAGTTAAATGCCAGTATTAGTTGTTTTGAAGTTACATCAGACAAATTTAGGGTTGTGGAGTCAGAAGTTGCTTCTGTATTGACAATGGGATGCAGGATAATAAGAGGAAATTATTTCAGTCTTGAATCCCCCATCCCATTTTCATTGTAACAGTGGTTGATAGGGATATAGCACATGAGGAGCAGGAATAGGCTATTCAGTCCTCTGAGCCTGCTTTACCATTACATAGAATCCCTACAGTAGGGGCTGGTTTAGCTCACTCAGCTAAATCACTGGCTTTTAAAGCAGACCAAGCAGGCCAGCAGCATGGTTCGATTCCCGTACCAGCCTCCCCAGACAGGCGCCGGAACGTGGCAACTAGAGGCTTTTCACAGTAACTTCATTGAAGCCTACTCGTGACAATAAGCGATTTTCATTTTCATTTTTCAGAAGGAGCCCATTCGGCCTAACATGTCTTCACCGATCCTTTGAAAGAGGACCCTACCTCGGTCCTCTCCCCCACCGTATCCCTGTAACCCTACCTAACCTGCACATCTTTGGACACGAAGGAATAATTTAACATGGCTAATCCATCTAACCTGCACATCCTTGGACTGTGCGAGGAAATCAGAGCACCCGGAGGAAACCCACGGCAACATGGGGAGAACATGCAAACACCAAACAAACAGCCACTCAAGGCCGGAATCGAACCTGGGTCCCAGGCGTTGTGAGGCAACCATGCTAACTGCTGTGTCACCATGCCGCCCATCCAATAGGATCATGGTTGATATGGTTTGTAGCCGAAACTCCAAATTCTTGTCTGCCCCAATGACCCTAACCCTCCCACTGTTCTCTCAATCCAGCATGGATAGCTGCATCAAGAGTTGGAGTTGTCATGTGAGAGTACCTTTAAGAAATGGAGCAGCTCATATCACTGAAGTGATGTCAGAGTGTGGGGGAGCTGGGTTTTTAGCTCAGCCATTTTGCAGTGTTTTGGTTTCAGTTTTGAGGAAAAGAACTTGGGTGTGTCTGTGTTTGCAGTGAGCTGGATCTGCTGTGATCTCTGCCAGGAAAGAATATCTCTGAATCATTTGGGTGATTTAAACTCATAATAGTAATGTCTTTAACCTGATGCGTTTCAGTTTAAAGCTGTTAAGTCTTTTGGAGCTTTGAAGGAACATTTTGAGGGATTATTTAGTGTTGTATTATTTTCGGGGTTATCTGTGAAGTAAGGGGTGTTAAGGGATCCAATGCTTATTTAAAAAGGTTAAGTTGAATTCATGGAATAAACATTGTTTTGTGTTTAAAAACCCACGTGTCCATAATTGCAATACCACACCTGGAGACCAAACCATGTGCTTCAAAAGCAACAATCCATTAAAGGGAGAGGTTGGTTGAACTCCATGATACATTTTGGGGTTTTGAAAACACCGCTCCCATAACAGAGTAGACAATTTAATTCTTGTGCTATAATAGGATATTGAGAGAGCCAAACTACCTTTTTGCTTATTTATGGTTCGGTATTATGGGCAATGGGGCTAAATGACCCCATCGGAACAATCAACCTATTGTAGAGGCCCCTTAACGTTTAAACCTCCTTTCATGGAATGTGGGTTTCCCGCCAGGCCAGCATTCGTTGCCCATCCCGAACTGCCCTTCAACTGACCGGCTTGCTCAGGAATTTTCAGAGGGCAGTTAAGGCAGTTGCTGTGGGCCTGGAGTCACGCCTAAGCCAGACCTGGTAAGGATGGCAAATTTCCTTCGCAAAAGGACATTCAAAATCCAGATGGGTCTTCTTTATGAAATTTGATGACCGTCAATAAAACTGGTTTTATATTCTATGTTTACTAACTGACTTAAAATTCCACCAGCTGCCATGGTGCGATTTATCCGCAGAGCATTAACCTGGGTGTCTGGATTACTGGTCCAGTGACATTACTGCTATGCCACTGTCTCTCCCCAATACATCTGCTGTTGCTACTCACTGATGAATGTTTTTTTATCCAGCGTTGGCTGCAGATCTTCATTTAGGACGTGTCGTAGCTTAATCACTGCCTCATAAGAGAGTCAAACCCTTATTAAATAGCGATCCCAGGGATGATCCACTGGCTGGGCAGTGAAGCGACAGTTCCAGATGGAATGGCTCTACTGTCATCTTACATTCTGACAGGCCATTCCTTCTCCCCACCTAATCAGCTGAATCTGGAGGTCGGGATACACCAAATTCACCTGTGTAGAACAATGATGCGTGAAAACCCAATAGAACAATTTTTTCCTGGCAGGGTTCCATTACAGAGGCGTTGACTCAAATCCATGAGGCTATGGGGACAGCGAGAATGCATTGCTGGTATGATCCAGAATCTCTGGAATATAGTTTGTTCCCTAGGTAATGGTAATTATGCCAGCATTAACTGTCTTAATTGACCTAATGTCTACATTGTGCACTTTCATGCACAGAAGCCTCCTCTAAAAGCCTGCAATGCGAATAGTGTATATCTACTGGGAAAGTGTTCTGCACTCCAGAATATACTGCCTCATTTCACGGAATTACCTCCAGCATGAAGCTTTACACCAACAGTAATCTCTTGGCTCAAGTTCTTAACACAATATTTACTAGTAAATCTGTTGCAGCGAAGGATCATTTTTATGGTACCTGTCGTTTCCTGCTCGATGCCTTCAGGTACCATGTCACCATGAGCCTTGTGAGTCTTTATCAATGTCAAGTCACTCTTCACCTTGCTCTGTGTGCCACTGTGTGACAGGGGGAAAGTTTTACAGTTTTGTTTCAACAGCCTGCCAAATAAAAATAGAAGTTTGACATTAAGTGTCTTTTAATTCTTGGGAACCTTTCTCAGTGCCCATAGAAGGACTGGACCCCGGTAAATTGAATCATATAGAATAATAAAGCATTTCTGGTTCCTACAAGGTGATTGACTGCAGATGTTATGTGGGCACATGATCTTTTCCTGGCTCTTTGGGCTGAAGCAGGAAGTTGTGGAATCATGTTTTGGAGGTGTAGGGGGCTTGTGTTGCTTTTTCTTCATTTTGATGATTTTAATCCTGGCTGTTCTACTGGGTTTGGCAATTTGGGGGTTGGGGGTGATGTGAAGGAGCCGCACCAGCAAGAAAGTTGCTGGGGATGGTTCCAGGGGACGCTTGAAGATGGTGAAGGGAAGTCCGATATCAAGCGTGTCTTCAGAAGTTGCAAAGACTGCCTGGATCTACCTGAGGAGCTGCCGGTGAGGCATCACTGCTTCATGAGGGAGCTTTGTCACCTATTGAACCATCAGGGAATAGTCAGCACTGACTGTGACTGTTAGAGTGACAGTGACCTTTAATTAACACGTGGGCAGCACGGTAGCATAGTGGTTAGCACAATTGCTTAACAGCTCCAGGGTCCCAGGTTCGATTCCGGCTTGGGTCACTGTCTGTGTGGAGTCTGCACGTTGTCCCCGTGTGTGCGTGAGTTTCTTCCGGGTGCTCCGGTTTCCTCCCACAGTCCAAAGATGTGCAGGTTAGGTGGATTGGCCATGATAAATTGCCCTTAGTGTCCAAAATTGCCCTTAGTGTCCAAAATTGCCCTTAGTGTTGGGTGGGGTTGCTGGGTTACGGGGATAGGGTGGAGGTGTTGACCTCGGGTAGGGTGCTCTTTCCAAGAGCCGATGCAGACTCAATGGGCTGAATGGCCTCCTTCTGCACTGTAAGTTCTATGATTACCAAGTCACAGGATCGGTCCAGGCTACATCAGGTAACATTCCGACATTAGAGATTTTGCAGTCCACTGCATGAGGAAAGGCACAGAGGCGCTTAAGATTATGAGAAACAGATTCAAAATGCATCTGGGAGAAGGATCTCGGTGTCTTTGTTCAATAATCGCAGAAAGTTGGTATGCAGACACAGCATATAATTAAAAAGGCATATGGAATGTTAGCTTTTATTGGAAAAGGACTGGAGTATAAAAGTAGAGAAGTGGTGTTGCAATTGTATAGGGTGTTGGTGAGACCACATCTGGAGTATTGTGTCCAGTTTTGAGAAGGATGTGGTGGCATTGGAGGCAGTTCAGAGGAGGTTCACCAGATTGAGCAGTTTGGGCTTATACTCGCTGGAGTTTAGAAGGATGAGCGGGGATCTGATGAGGGAAAAATATACTAAAAGGGATTGAGAAAGTAAATGTAGATCAAATTTTCCCACATGTAGGGCAATCCAGAATGAGAAGTCACAGATATAGGTTGAGAGACAGTAGATTTAGAACTACTACTTCTCGCAGTGTAGTGAATTTCTGGAACTATAGTGCCATGGAATCTGAGCCATTAAATAATTTCAAGAAAGAGATAGATATATTTCTGATTTTTTAAAAAGCAGGTTAAAGGGATATGGGGAACAAGTAGGGAGGTGGATTTGAGACCAGGAAGAGATCATCTGATTGAATGGCTGGGAAGAGATCATCTGATTGAATGGCTGAGCAGGCTCGAAGGGCTAAATTGCCTACTTCTGCTCCTAATTCCCATGTTCCTATGACACCAATTTATTTCATTTCCCGGGAGGTCAGGGAGAAAGGTTAATGAGCTGCATGCTTTGCCCTGGTAATAGGTGTCCCACTGGCACACACAATTGTTGACTGCATTCAAATGGACTTGCATGCTGTAGCTGAAAGGTGGAATTTATATATCAGCAGGAAGAACTTTCATTCCCTGAATGGGACCAGCACATGTGTGATGACAGACAGGGCATTATGCAGCTCTGTATCCAGTTTTCCGGCAATGGTTATGATGCCTTTATCCTGCGACAATCCTCAATAACCCCTTCTCTTCCATCTAGGCCATTGGCTGTATGTTGGCTGCTTGACAACAAGACGTAATCCATGACCAGCTGCTTCATGACTCCCATCGGGAGTTTAAATGTAGATGCGGGCAAGCACTCCAACCAGAGCCTCATTGCTGTGTATTCATGTTTGTTTCTAGTTAGAACAAGGTCACTTTACGAGCTTGAACACATGATGTACTGATGACATCATCTGCAGTTTGGTGGGTTAACGGTCAGTCTATTCGAGCAGCCTATGAGAAAACACCAATAAAGTTCTTTGTTTGTTTGTTTGTAGTTTCGGGTCTGGAAACCTATCCTTTAAAAATACCACAAAGAAAACTGGCGACGGGGTGGTTCAAACACCCAAAAAAGAACTGCAGAAATCCGGTCGAGGAAGAAGAATTGTTGATCTGCTCGGTAGCCATCCAAAAAGGATTAAGATAAAAACATCACTCCACAAAAGCTGGCAAATGACAGGTGCTGAATAAGAGCAGCAACCATTTAAAAGTCCAAAATTTAAACAAAGATTTTGAAGAAAACAGTATCAAAGAGAAGCTTACCACGTGCTCTGCCTAGGAAGTTCTGGAACAGTGCTCCCTCTACTATGAGTAGCAAGGAAAGTAGTAATTACCCTGCAACAATTAATTTAGAGCTAGACAATTTTTGCAACACCCCTTGCAAAATGCACAAAGGAACAGGCTGAGCTCAGGATTAGCTTATTTTCAAATAAAGACATTAGATAATGCTAAATAAACTTCATGCACAGTTGTACGTGCCCAAGCCTTCCCATAGTAAAGTGGCGGGAGTTTTGGGTACAACGAACAGTACAACACAGGAACAGGCCCTTCGGCCCTCCAAACCTGTACCAACCATGATGCCTGTCCAAACTAAAACCTTCTGCACTTCCGGGGTCCGTATCCTCTATTCCCAACCTATTCATGTATTTGTCAAGATGCCTCTTAAACGTATCATATCTGTCATAATATACACCAGTATATCATGGTGCAGATACACACTGATGGACACACACAGGGACCAATCAACATGTAAAAACACCGCAGCCAATCACCAGTTAGAATACACACACTATAAAGGCAGGGGGCACCACGGTTCCCGCTCATTCTGGGCGCTGCCTCTGAGTGTAACAGGAACTCATCCAGCCCAGCACAGACTTTCAACACGTGCTGAGAGAATCAACTGGTTCGGACAAGGCTCAGGTCTCTAGTTTAAGTTAGCATCGTTTAGACCCACAGTCATCGTGTGTTAGTTAGTTTGAAGTAGTTAATAAAATTGAGTTGAACCTTCATCAGTGTTGGAAGTGTCTGTTCATCTCTCAAGTCTACACTCACCAACACTTCAATATCTGTATACAGTACCGTATGATGAATGCACCGGGCACTGTAGGTCATACATTTAAAGGTTTGAATACTTTGTCCAGATGAACAAAACTGCAGTGGACAAAGTAGTCCAGAACTTCCTGGGCATGATGGCGGGGGTGAGAGAGGGGAGAGGGGCAAAAACGTTCAACCTCCTGTGAAGTCTGAAGACCAGAAAAACTAGGACTGAAAACATATTTTGAAATAGTGGAGATATTGCAGGCAAACTTCTCAGTGAAACCCTTGGTCATTGCCAAGGGATTCAGTTTCTACAAACATTACCAGCAAGAAGGTGAATCAATCAAACAATTTGTAGCTATTTTAAATAAATAAGCTGAATTCTGTGAATCTGCCGAAGTCTTTAATGACGTCATTGGAGGCAGACCAGTGTGAGGGCTAAGAAGTGAAGCTATCCAGAAAAGGCTATTAACACAAAGCAAGTTAGACCTAAAAAATGTTTTAGAAGTCTTGATCTCTATGGAACTGTCAGCTAAGGAAGTGAACAGTTAAGCTTGAGCACTAAAATCCATAATCTATCGGCTGAAACCTGAACACCGACATACGTTTCAAATTGCCATTGATGTATAAAAACTGGCCGCATAGCAACTGATTGCTGGAGTAAAGATGCAACATGCAAGAATTGTCGTTAAAAAGGGGCACATCAAACGTGCCTGTTGGAGAAAGAAACAACGAGTTTCAACCAAGAATTATAAAATGAAAAATCGAATAGAGGGAAAAGTATCTATGTCAGTGTTTTTCAAACTTTTTTCCGGGGACCCATTTTTACCAAACGGCCAACCTTCGAGGCCCAACCCGGCCGACCTTTGCGGCCCATGCCAGCTGACCTTCGCGACCCACGCTGGCCAACCTTTGCGGCCCGCGCCGGCTGACCTTCGCAGCCCATGCTGGCCGACCTGTGCGAACCACCATTTTCGCTTCCCTTGTCTGTTGCTGACAAAAATGGAGCAAATGGTTTTGGGTCTCTTTGGCCACAATGGTCCCTTTGTCCCTTTGGTCCCTTTGGCCTCCCAAACTTGGAAAGAATTGGGTGCGACTATATAGAAAAAAATGCGGCCGCACTGCGCATGCGTGCCGGATCATCAGTGCGCATGCGCATAGATTTGCGCATGCGCACCGATGATCCGGCACACATGCGCAGTGCTAGGTCGCTCCTTTACTGGGCGTACAAACGGTGAAAATGGAAGTGGGCACCAGTGGGCACCGGCGCAGCCGTTTCATTGGTACCAGAAACTGCTTACCAAGAGAAACTATGAGAAATAGCCTTGAAACTCACCAAAGATGACACTTAAATGAACCTATACCAGGGAAGCAGTGTTGTTGGTAGGCCGTATCGAAAATGTGCCACTAAACGGATGGATCGCAGACATGCCCCTGCAAGTTATTGATTGTGACTATCCAGCCCTAATGTGGAGAACCAGCCTGGAGAGAATCAAGCTAAACTGAGCCAAAGTGAATCTCTTGTCGGAGTCAGAAGCAGGCCCAACCAGAAGCCGAAAGGAACAGAAAGAAGCAGCTGCTGAAAAAGCTCTAAAAGCTGCTGTGGTCAAGGCTCAGTCTAGCAGTGCTGGGACAAGGATGACAAAGGCCCAGCATACTGTAACAAATGTGGTTCAGGATCGAGAAAGAAAGGATGAAGAGTTCATGGAAGAGGCACAGGAGAGCTTTGATAAAAACGAAAGGTCAAAGTTATACTGAGAAATTCGGCGACGATGCATTTTGTAAATTCTGCAGCGGAACAAGAAATTAAAGTGCATCTCGAAACGATTGACTAGAGGGAAACTCTAGTTCGCTGGAAAGAACATTCAGCTTGGAGAAAGAGCTGATGACTTCCTTCATGCATCAGTGGCCAACAAGAATAAAACGATTGCTGATCGTTAACAACAGGAGCAAAAGGAGCCAGCACAGAAACTCATGAAGGATGTTTGGATGGGATTTGCTCCTGATGACCAGATGAGAAGAGTTGGAGTTGCTCAGACTGCAATCTGCAACATCAATATTCCTTTCCTATTTCATTCTGTACAGCAGCATCTGAAGTTCAATGAACATACCAACACCAGGAAGAATTACCACAACCTCACTTTACTTAACAATTCAACCTTCAAGGCTAAATTTGATATGTTCTTAAAGAGCAAGAACCCTTTTGGAAATCTTCAGGAGCAACAGCTTTTATTAGCTAGTTTGGAAATTGCATCTACAAGCCTAGCCTTTAAAAATATCACATGCACCTCCACCGTAGCTAGGATTAAACAAATCATTGATCTTGTGAAGCGGAGATTCTGCAGCCAGGGTAGGTACGGAGGCATTCCTTACAACAGGCCTGAGAGAGTCTCTACCTTTGTCGCCATATGTTGCCTACACCCTGACTGCCCTCTAAAACACTCAACTGTTGTCCCCACACCGTGACATCTCCTACTAACCACACAAACCCCCCCTCACCACCGACTACCTGACCACACCCACCCCACAACTGTCCACCTTCCACCTCTTCTGACTACCTATGACTCCCCTCAGTCTCCCGCAACAGGTTACATAATACCCTTCCAACTCATTCTGCACAGCGCCCCATGCCCCATCCCAACTCTGCCCTTAAAAAAGTACCTTCTCTCTGCATACTCAGTCACTAAACCCTTAAACTTACCTGGTTTATGGAAGCTCATGCTTTAAGAAAGGGGGACATGTATCGTCCTCATCTCTGATGCTGTAACTCTGGACAGAAGGTTGTGAGAAGCCGATGCACTGCGCAAATCTCACCTGGCCTGAGTTGGAAGGGGGTGGAGACGTAAATGGCCCAATTGCTCATGGCAGCATCTCAATATTGACCAGGATATTATGACAGTCCTCCTCTTGCCCACATGATCAGGTGGACTGAGTCATTGTTCCAACCATATTCTGCCAGACAATGGGCCCAGTCCAATCTTTTTCCCCCATTATCTTGTTTGTTCTCTCCTCGGAGACAGAACAAAGAGAACAAAGAACAAAGAAAAGTACAGCACAGGAACGGGCACTTCGGCCCTCCGAGCCTGCGCCGACCATTCTGCCCGTCAAAACTAAAATCTTCGACGCTTCCGAGGTCCGTATCCTTCTATTCCTTTCCTATTCATGTATTTGTCAAGATGCCCCTTAAGCGTTACTATCCTCCCTGCTTCTATCACCAAGCGGGTTGCAGGCACCCACTACCCTCTGTGTAAAAAACTTACCTCATACATCTCCTCTAAACCTTGCCCCTCGCACCTTAAACCTATGCCCCCTAGTAATTGACCCCTCTACTCTGGGAAAAAGTCTCTGACTAGCCACTCTGTCTATGCCTCTCATAATTTTGTAGACCTCTATCAGGTCGCCCCTCAACCTCCTTTGTCCCAGTGAGAACAAACCAAGTTTGTTCAACCTCTCCTCATAGCTAATGTCCTCCATACCAGGCAACATCCTGGTAAATCTCTTCTGCACCCTCTCTAAAACCCCCACATCTTTCTGGTAGTGTGGCGGCCAGAATTGAACACTATACTCCAAGTGTGGCCTAACTGATTTAGCACAGTGGGTTAAATAGCTGGCTTGTAAAGCAGATCAAGGCCAGCAGTGCGGGTTCAATTCCCGTACCAGCCTCCCCGAACAGACGCCGAAATGTGGCGACTAGCATGTGCGGGTGCAGATGTCCGACCCGTTGGTTGAGCGAGTCCAGTTACTCCACGCCAACCCGCAGTATGCGTACGTAGAGTATACCGACGGTTGGCACGATACGGTCTCGCTTCGGGACCTGGCACCCGCCAGCATGCGGCCTTCTCCCCTTACATCAACACCTCCTCCCCAACCCCAATTCCCCCCAGCGCCCCCTGCGCCCCCACGACCCAGCGCACTGACCCCCTCTTCCCCGATTACAGCGTCTCTACCACCGACCCGGGGTACAGAGACACATCTACGACCGACGCTCCCGGAGGCAAGGACGACCATCGGCCCGACGTCACCGGCTCCACTGCGACAGTCCACCAGAACACCACGGGCACCCGACAGGCTGATCGTGTCCATCTGATGCAACCATGGGACTTTATTGGACTCTATTGTAATTTGTTTTGCATCCTACTGTATTTAGTTTTGTTCATTTTGCCACGAGCCAGTGGGCAGCCCCCATCTTCTTGATTGTCTCTACTCATACCACCAGTCCTCGCCCCCCCCTCTCTCTCTTCCCCTTACAACACCCCCCCCCCCCGCCGCCTTTCTCCACAAGGGGTGAATGTGGTGGTATGAATGGGAGCACTGCCATTGGTGCAGAACATTGGTTTCCCATTGGCTCTGGCTGGTCATGTGCCTCTCGTCTGATTGGCTGGGACAAGTCATGTGACTGCTCACCAATTGGTCGAAAGGCAAGTAGACCCCGCCTCCGAGGCGGGATATAAGCACCCACAGTTCCCGGTGGACAGCCTTTCTCTGTAGTCGACCACCAGGCTAACAACTAGCTGATTAAAGCCTAAGTTTGGACCTTCATCGTGCCTCGCATCCAATTGATGGAACATCACCCATCACACCTTAAACCTATGCCCCCTAGTAATTGACCCCTCTACTCTGGGAAAAAGTCTCTGACTATCCACTCTGTCTATGCCTCTCATAATTTTGTAGACCTCTATCAGGTTGCTCCTCAACCTCCTTTGTCCCAGTGAGAACAAACGAAGTTTGTTCAACCTCTCCTCATACCTAATGCCCTCATACCAGGCAACATCCTGGTAAATCTCTTCTGCACCCTCTCTAAAGCCTCCACATCTTTCTGGTAGTGTGGCGGCCAGAATTGAACACTATACTCCAAGTGTGGCCTAGCTGGTTTAGCACAGTGGGTTAAATAGCTGGCTTGTAAAGCAGATCAAGGCCAGCAGTGCAGGTTCAATTCCTGTACCAGCCTCCCCGAACAGACGCCGAAATGTGGCGACTCGGGGCTTTTCACAGTAACTTCATTTGAAGCCTACTTGTGACAATAAGCGATTTTCAACTGAGATTCTATATAGCTGCAACATGGCTTGCCAATTTTTATACTCAATGCGCAGGCCAATGAAGGCAAGCATGACGTATGCCTTCTTGACTACCTTCTCCACCTGTGTTGCCCCTTTCAGTCACCTGTGGACCTGTACACCAAGATCTCTCTGACTATCAATACTCTTGAGGGTTCTGTCATTCACTGTATATTCCCTACCTGTATTAGACCTTCCAAAATGCAAAGTACAGCTGGGTACTTCCATGAATTCCTGTTTTGAATAAAACTCCCATGTGTGAAAATATGGACAGACAGCTATGATTTGAAGAGAATAAATAATTGTGTTATTGAAAAAAAATCGTATACATTTATTTTACCGAATCCTGGGACTGAATTTTCATCAGAAGTGAAGGCGTGATTTGGACCCAAGCCTGCCAGTAATTTCTTATTCCCAGACAGTGTGCCAGTCTGCTGGTACCTTACCTCCTCTGGTCTAATGCCAGAGAAGTGGCTCCTGGTGGTTACTAATTTAAAATATGTCTATCTCCTCAAATTTACTCAAAGTTTCGGCATCCGCAGAATCTTTGAGAAAAGTAATTTCTTATCATCTCTGTTTTAAATCTGATACCCCTTATCCGAAAACTATGACCTCGCATCATAAGTTGCCCCACAGGAGGAAGAATCCACTCTGTCTACTTTGTCAATACCTTTTATCACCTTACATACCTCAATTAAATCTCCTCTCAGTCTTCCAAACACAAGAGAGTATGGGCCTAAACTGCTAAATCTCTCTTCATAAGAAAAACTCCCTCATTTAAAAGAAAATTAGTTTAGCGTATCCGATTATTTTTTTCCAATTAAGCGGCAATTTTAGTGTGGTCAATCCACCTAACCTATACCTCTTTGGGTTGTGGGGGTGAAACCCTCGCAGACACAGGGAGAATGTGCAAACTCCACACAGAAAGTGACCCAGGGCCAAGACCACACCCGGGTCCTCAGCGCCGTTGGCAGCAGTGCTAACCACTGTGCCACCGTACCGCCCGACAAACCCCCTCATTTTTGGAATCATTTTCGGAATCAATCCAGTGAACAGGCAGAGTTGTGTTTGGAGACACAATGCTAGGGAGCAATGGATGTTTAAGAAAACAGAACAGTGTATGATCTCTTACGTTGACGTTCTTTTCTCTCTGTTTCCCACGTTAGGATTTAGAACATCACATTCGGCGAATACGTTAATCCGGCAGAAAGTTAGAAAAAAGTTAAAGAGACAGGGTTGAAAAAGAAGATGAAGGGAGAGAGGGAGAGAACAGCAGAAACAGAAACAACAGCTGGGATTCTCCGGCTGTTGCGATTCACTGTTCCCACCGGCAACACATCCACTTCCGTGCGTTTCCCGGCGGTGGGGGGTTAGAATCCCACTGCCATGAAATGGTGCGCCACCCAGAACACGGGGCTGGGGGACCGAAGGATCCTGCTCAGCTACGACAGCTATTAGAGAAACAATATGCAGATCCAATTAGGCGATTGGGAAAGAAATATTTTCTTCCATACCGATTACCCTAGAAAGCTTATTCCTGAGAGGCTGTTTCTTCCAAGGTAAGCAAATTGAATTTTGAAAACTTCAGGTGAGTACTGGAGATTATTATATGTCCTCTATATTAACATTGACCTTTGAAATGTTGGTCGAGAGATAAATATTGGCTATGACAACAGAGTGAACTCCACTGCTTGTCTTCGAATAGTGCCTCGGGATCCTTTATGTGTACTTTATATATGGAATAAATGTAGAGTAAACAACAATAGTATTAAAGTGCCGTTTGCACTTAAAGCTGACTTCAGGTCAAGAATCAGGTTTGACATCAGAATCATGATGCTAAAGGGACCTGAGCCGGTCGGAATCTGATTCCTCTGGTCCGACTCACGGTTAATGTTGTCAGCTTCTATCCACTTTCGAGTCAGATTCCTGGCCTCCCTCTCATGCAGCCAAGACAGCTTTCATGCCAAATTATGAATTCATGTTGTGAAATTATGTATATTTCACACATCCATGGTTATAGGAAAATAAATCCTTCTAATCTCGAGCGCTTAAATCATAGAATTTACAGTGCAGAAGGAGGCCATTCAGCCCATCGAGTCTACTCCGGTCCTTGGAAAGAGCACTCTACCTAAGTCCACACCTCCACCCGTAACCCAGTAATCCCACCTAACCTTTTTGGACACTTAAGGCCAATCCACCTAACCTGCACATCTTTGGACCGTGGGAGGAAACCGGAACACCCGGAGCCAACCCACGCAGACACGGGGAGAACGTGTAGACTCCACACAGACAGTGATCCAAGCCAGGAAATCGAACTTGGGACCCTGGAGCTGTGAAGCGACTGTACTAGCCACTGTGCTACCATGCTGCCCTTATTAATGCTTCCACAGGATAGAATCCCCACAGTTCATAAGGAGGCCATTCGGCCCATCGAGTCTGCACCCTCTGAAAGAGCACCCTACCTAGTCCCACTCCCCCTTCCAATCCTCGTAACCCCACCTAACCTGCACATCTTTGGAGTGTGGGAAGAAACTGGAGCATCCAGAGGAAACCCATGCAGACACAGTGAGAAAGTCCACACAGAAAGTCACCCAAAGTTTGAATGGGACCTGGGTCCCTGGCACTGTGAGGTCGTAGTGCTAACCTCTGCACTACCAAGCTGCTATATTTATTCTTTCTACTTCTGAGCTAATATTTCAGGTTAAATAATTTGAATCCACATTATCCAGTCCTCCTTCTATTTGAGAATCTTGACCGTGTCTCCTTTTAATGAAAATTGGATTTTACGGCCCCGCCCGTGGCAGGATCATCCGTTCCGCCAAAAGTCAATCGACCTTGACCGTACCCCCTATGATGGGTTCCACCGCGGCGGTCCCAAAATATCCCAACCTCATGATCTGACTTGGAGACTCAAATCTTACAAGCATCCTTGTCATTCTCTATTGGACCTTCTGTTATGTATTGATGCATTTTATGAAGGTGCGGTGCTAGAAGTTGATGTTGTTTTGTCCTCAGTGATCGATCTAAAACATCTTTGTACTTGAATAGCCCTGTTGAGAATAAATTTACATCGGCAGACTATTTTCAGTGAAGCTCCATTAATTTTCTTTCTTTTTCCTTTCCCACCTTTTGTTCTTTGAAAAGATGAGCAAATAGTGCAAACTTTCCATCAGTCCACGTTAAAATCCTGGGTCCAGATGTGACATTCCAAAATTTCCTTCTGAATGGTGTCTTCAGCCAGATGTGCTGCTTGGTGTTATCTACCAATTTTACCTAATGAATAAAAATCAACCAGATCATTGTGGTTAGAGCTGTTAATGTCAGGAGATTAAGTGCAATGGAGCAAAAGTGGGTAGTGGAACTTGAAGAACAATCAAGCATAATCTAAATGAGTGGCAGAACACGCTGGCGGAGATCAATGGTCTCCCCCTTTCCCTGTCTTCCTAAGTATATTCCCGTGGACGAAGAGAAGAACCTGCCGGAATGCTGTGTGGAATGCCCTCGCCACGTCAAATGAACATAATGAAATGAGGCTTTACATCTCTCTCCTTCCCTTTACAGAGCACATATCCATTTGTTGCCAACGGCGGAGGTGCTTAAACAATAAGGCACCCTGGGCCTACAGGGACTAAGAATCCAGAGGTGGTCCTTAAGCGTCCTGAAAACTGTCATGTGAGCCCTGTTGTGTTTTGGAAATCAACTCCAGTTCAGAAGTTTAATGATCAATGAGAACCTCCTGGTTCCTGAACTTCATAGGCAGCTTGCTGATAACCAACATCACTTACACAACAGAGACCTCAGCTGGCCATCCCATCCCATCCTATCGCATCCCATCCCAACCTGTCAGCTGCAAATGTGGATGGCAGGGGGCAGCTGGATTCCCACTCCATTTCTACGTCTGTTGCAGTCATTCGGTGAGAGAATCTGGTGCAAGACTAGAGACCATAGTGGTTATTAATGGAATGACAGGGCTTTGCAGAGTATTGACATGTCCTGCCGATCTCGTCCTCACTCACTTAGCTCAGTCTCTGTTAAGGTCAAAAAGGAAAAATGAAGGGGGCAGAGGTTGGTCCTGGTAAGGAGGGCCAAAACGTATTAGGTCACATGAAGCACAATAAAAAATATACCTGCTTGATGTTAATCTTTACCTCATTATCTTTTCGGCCGTTGCTGCCTCTCGTCACCTGAGATTAAATGTAATTCAGGTACTTTTACATTCCTTTTTAAAGCTGTTGCCATTTCCTCTGTGAAGAATACCTCCTCAGTCTCTCTATCTTTCTAAATTATTCCAGCATTTTCAGTATTCTTTTCCTTGTAAAAGCCTTCAAGATGTTGCCTTCCAGACCTCATCTGCATCTCCCCATCCTTAGAGCTGCAGCTGTTGAGACAGTGATCTGAAGTTTAAGTCCATGGATTTAATTTAACTGAAGTTTGGGGACCAATATCGAATGTGAATTGCTGGTTTTAAAAAGAGGATATTTCCTTGTATTAGTTTCGGGGTTGGCTTGTGTTATCCAAATTCATCCTCACCACCTTTATCCTCACCACCACGGAGCAGGCTCGAGGGGCCAGATGGCCTACTCCTGATCCTAGTTCTTATGTTCTTTAGCAGGTATACCTTAATCGCTGAAACTGTGTTTTTAATTGCTCATGATTGTTCATCTCATGAAGTGGGGCGGCTCGGTGGCACAGCAGTTAGCACTGCTGCCTCACACATTCTCCCCATGTCTGCATGAGGTTTCTCCGGGTACTCTGGTTTTCTCCAACAGTCCAAAGATGTGCAGGTCAGGAGGAATGGCCATGCTAAGTTGCCCCTTAGTGTCTAAAGATTTGCCAGTTAGGTGCGGTTATGCAGTTACGGGAATAAGGTGGAGGAGTGGGCCGAAGTAGGGTGCTCTTTCAAAGGATTGGTGCAGATTCGATGGGCCGAATGGCCTCCTTCTGCACTATAAGAATTCTATGGTTCAGTGAAATGCTCTCCTTACTTAATTCAAGTCCTTGAGAACCTTTGATATGTTCGAATGAGGCTCCCTTTTGGAGGGAGAACAGTACCCGCTGTAGACTTGTATATTTGTCATGAACATATGTTTATAGAAAATTGAAAAGACTGGAACCATGGCAGGACATCTGTCTCATTCTTTTGTCCAGACTGGCATATCATTTCTCAAGGTGACTGAACACAGTTTAATCAAGCAAGTTAATGAATAAGTTGATAGAATCAGTTGCAGTCAATCAAACTGCATGCCTGTTAATCCAATGAGCCTTTTTGAACATGAGTAAGGAGGGATTGGGGCATAAGGAATTTCACACATTTTTTGATGTGCATTGCCTGACCTCCCTCCCCTAAGAGGTTGAGTGAAATCGTGATGGCTCAAACCCAGGTGATGTAAAATTCTGGTTGTGTCCAAGTTGTAAATGTTCCCACCGCAGTTCAGCAAATTCCCTGGAGTGATGCTGGTCCAAGCCAAAATTCCATGCTGGCTCCTCCCGACAAGCCTAATGTATCACCTGTGATACGTGACATGTTGACCAATAAGAGTGACGTTCAGCCACACTAAAGTACAAAATCATGGAGCACCGTATAAGCCATCACTTGACATTGAGATTGCGCTGTGAAAGGATGTTCAAAACCTGTGAGTAAGGCAAAACCTGTGAGAAAGATAAAAGTGGTGTCGATCAGAGGGAAGCTGAATTGATGCAGCAAATGGAAACGCATAGCACGAAACATGAAGGTTGCAGAGTTTTTCTGGAACTAACTGTTGCCACTGAGAAGTGGCAGCCTTTTGCTCGGTTGAGAGTGAGCTGTGAACAAATTGAATAAAGACTTTTCCAAACATTTCCCACTTTACCATGTTTTCCTTCAGCATTTGAAGCTGTTCTTTTTGACAGGAAACCCGTTTGCAGGTTTATCAGGTTCCATAGAGACTCATCTAGGGGTGGTCCCTGGGATCCGAGTCATGGGGAAATAACGTAGCTCACAAAGGAAGGAAATTGTATCAGCCATGCACCCTGCCAATCATGGGGTCTGACAACACTCAGGATGGCAGAGGGTTAGCATTTCACAATGCACGATGGAAACTTGTGTTCTCTCTCTCTTTCCAATAGGTTTCCTCGACACCGCTCTCGGCTGCTTCTCCCCTGATTGTGCAAACATTTTCAATGCGATAGTTCCTCTCAGTCCCTGCAAACTGATCCCAGCCCATCGGACATGTGCCATGCCAACAGCAGGTAGTATTTCTCGAGCAAGCCAAATCCAAAAGGGAAACTTGTCGAACTGATCATAACCTTTCTTTTATATTCTGTAAATGAGGAGAAAAAAACTACTGATCCCAAAAGCATAGAACTTAGAAGATTTATTAACAAGAAGAAAATAAAACTAAAGCACAAAGACCAGGGTAAAACAGTTTGGAAAAAAAAAGTTTTTCTGGTCTAACTTGACGGCTGTGCCAGAGTTCAATGCTTCTCTCAGCACAGAGCTGGTCTCAGGACATCTCCCCCAGAAAGCAACCCCAACTCAGTGCAGTTTTCTTTCTTAAATACCCTTTATTTTTCTTTTGTTTCCAATTCCATGGTCCTCAGCATCTTTTAAACTCAACATTTCCAAAATATAAAAATCTTTCAGGTTTTCATGTTGCCTTCACTTCCGGCTCAAATAAAATGTAATAACCCTTCTTTGTTCACTAATGAAACTTTACTAAGTTGTAAAAGTCCCTAAACTTCCCTTTGGAAATTAAACAACTGAAAAGCCAGGTCCTTATCTATCTCCGAGTGCAAATTTTCAAACACAAGCTATTTCATTGTAAATTCATTTTCCCATGACCTCTCATTACAAATGCATGTGTCTAACACCTTTACTGCTTTTATCTCTCACCTCTCACAGACAAACTGTTTCTGGTAACCTCCCTTAGCTTAATAAAATCATGTACATGCACACACAGCCTTCTTCACAGAATATTCTTGTATTCCCAAAAAATGTTTTTTTTAACCCATCTTCACACATGTGAACCATCTTAGCTGGTGGTGGCATGAGGCTGCAGATGGCCGTAGGGTGAGTTTTCCAGAATTTGTCTTTATTCCAGAGGAAAGACAAGGTGAAGGGATGGAATTAAAATGTTGTGTTGGTTGACAAAGCCATGGGAAGGTGAGATTTCTTTGGATGCCTTGGCAGTTGCATTCTGACAGTCTTCGAGCTATGATGAAGCCTCATTTTCCTCAACTACTGTGTCACCTTGGCTCTTCCTTTACCCATTTCATTTCTTGCTCCTACAGTTGAATTCCTCTGTCAGTGGTAATTTCTGGAGCAGTTCACAGACAACCCATTTTACACTCATTATTTTTTTTTCACATCGGAGTTCTATGTGTGTGACTAATTCGTACCCATTTTACAGTACGCTCAAGAAGAATTTTTACCCCATTAAGAAGTTCCTATTGTAAAAGAACAAAAAAGAAAGACTTGCATGTCGCTCACTTCATGACCCCAGACTGTGCCAAAGCACTTAGCATCGAGTGCAGTGCCTCTTATAACACGGGGAGGAATTTCCCGGCCATTGGGATTCTCAATTCCTGCCAGCAGCTTACCCCCACCTGTGTGATTCCTGGTGGCTTGGGGAGGCTTCAATGGGAAACCCCATTAGCAAGTGGCAGGAAGAGAGATTCCCACCGCCAGCGAACTGCACGGTGCCCAGAAACATGCGGCTGGGGGACCAGGAATCCTACCCATGGAAACATTGCATCAGGTTGCCTATTTAGGCCAAAATTCTCTGCTATATTGTATCAATGGCTTGTGAAAATGCATGATATGAATATTATATGCTTTGAGGTGTTATCAACATAACTTACTTTTTTTCCTCACGGGTTTATTAAATATATGAATCTTTTTTTTTGCACATTCTGGAAATCCTTGCAACTTACTAAAGATCTGCCGCAGATTGATGCCTCATTTTGGCATGTGGAAGCAATTTCTATAGAACACAATTATTCAGAGACAAGGAGCTTGGGCATTCTTTGGCCGTGCAGTATAACAGTGCTCGCTTGGAGACCCATCAAACCTGTCTGATTGTCCATGAGGTGATCGTTTTCACTGACAGTTTGATATTAGAGCTTGTCAAACTATTCCTGTCGGGCTTGCATTCTTTATCCCGCCAATAATTGGCTGCCTTTTGCACTGCCTTCCTCTCCAGCTGTTTCGCTGCGTTGCAGTCAGAACATTAAAGAAAAAAAAATGATGTAAAGATTTGTTCCAGGGAGTCTGCTTCAGTTTGTATTTGTAATTCAGATCCTAAGGTCACCTAAGACTGCCTATCTCACATTGAACCCATATGTTGGGCAGTTGTTCCAATAATAGTTCTCCATGGCAGTAAATATCAGTGTTTCACTGCCCATTAGAGATAATCCCACAGCTGAGTTAATAAAATAATGCCATTTTTTTCAGGGCCTATGCTGCATCTGGCCTGCGGTATTTTACTTTGCTCGTGATGGCTCAAATTCACTTGCAGCTCACGATCAAGGAGTGCCCTTCGAGACGCGTGGTTTTCCAAATAAACAGCAGATTTAATGTCTTGCCTATTACCATTTCAAACCATCTATCTGAAGATGTTGACTCAATCCGTGCCAGTTCTCCAGTTACCATAGCCATTTTTTATATTCGAGCCCACATGGTTGGACTAATTTTGCAGATTCTCTGGCCCAGGAACTGAATATTGTGCAGACATTAAGGCTGGGGGAAAAGGATGATAAAGACGTGAATTCTTGGAGGTTTTTCAATTTACTACTGCTGCAGGGTTTCTGAGGTTAAATGTTGAGGTTTTCTCGGCCTTGAACCCCTATTTCCGGGTGTCACACTTTCTGGGAATTCAAGCACAAAGGAATTCAAGCGCCCCTAAATGTGCTCCTAAACCCCATTAGTTGGAGGCCTTTTGCAGGTTCTGGGAAAGCAGTTCAAAAATCTGCAGGTAAGCTATGGTGGATCGAGGCAGTACCAGGTAGATGGGAGTAATGAAGAACAAAGTGTTTATTGACAACTAACAAGGGTAATCTATGTACAGGCAGAGTTTCTAATGTAGGTGTTAACACTCTGGCTGTCGGGTTCACCCTGACCAGAACCCCGCTCCCCGGGTCCCGCGCTGATCCATCAATGGTCAAAGTTAGCGCACTCCTGTACGATAGGCCCTTAGCAAGTCACATCGACTGCGAAGGCACGCCCCTTAAAGCGATCAAGATACCACATCCTTCCGCCCTCTTAAGCTGCTCAATTTACGTATGTACAAACTGATGTGTTGGGTAAGCTGGGTCTGCGAGGACTGCGTTTACTGCAGCAGTGAGAGAGACAGGCTTCCAACACTTGAAGAAATGCAACTCTATTTTATTGAACTCTTAACTATCATACACACTTAAACTGTGAGTTGACACTATGCTGAGTTGACTGGAGACCTGAGGCTAACCTGACCAGACTATCTTACTACCACATGGTGTATGTTCTAGTTGTTGCTCATGGGCTCTGACTGTCTCAGAGGCTGGATCCCGAAAGAGCGGGAAAACTAGGGCCCTCTGGCTTTATAGTGGTCGTGTCCTGTCTGGTGATTGGCTGCTGTGTTCTGTGTGTTCATTGGTCATCCTGTGTGTCAATCAATGCCTGTCTGTGCACCATCATATTCTTGTGTGTATATTATGACACAAACAGGCTATATACAATATATATACAAAATAATTACATACACAAAGTGAAATACGTAAAGTTGCCATCGTCCTAGATGACCATAGGCTGCTTTTCTTTTCGGGGCAGAGCTGACTGGTGGTGATTTAACCTGACGGTCACCACACCTCAGGAAAAGTGCAAGGTTGAGAAGGCAGGGCCTTCATGAATAACTCAGGCGGTACGGGAGTTGAACCCGTGCTGTTGGCCTCGATCTGCATCACTAACCAGCTGTGCAGCCAACTGAGCTCTACCATATCCCAAAGGTGTTTAGATCATAGATCATAGATCATAGAATTTACAGTGCAGAAGGAGGCCATTAGGCATATCTAGTCTGCACCAGCCCTTGGAAAGAGCAATCTACCTAAGCCGACACTTCCACCCTATCCCCATAACCTAGTAAACCCACCTCATCTTGTTGGACACTAAGGGGAATTTAGCATGGCCAATCCACCTAACCTGCACATCTTTGGACTGTGGGAGTAAACCGGAGCACTTGGAGGTAACCCACGGAAAACTCGGCACAGACAGTGACCTAAGCCAGGAATCGAACCTGGGACCCTGGGGCTGTGAAGCAACTGTGCTAACCACCGTGCTACCGTGCCCCCTATCTTGGTCTGTTATTATTGTAAAACATTGGTCGTAAACATGCTGGAGAAATTCCTTGACACCATAGAATACGGCAAGGTCTTCCTTCTCAATTTGTTGGTATTTATGCTCAGCCCCAGATAGCATTCTTGAGGAAAAGGCAATTAGCCTCTCTGAGCTATCCTCCATTGTATGGGATAGAAGTTCCCCTATCCCATACGCCGAAGCATCGCATGCCACAATGAGTTTTCTCGGGTCAAAATGGACAAGTTGGCTCGAAGATTGCAAGTCCTGCTTAACATGTTAGAAGGCTTGCTCCTGTCATTCTTTCCGATGGCATCCCTGGTTTTTCCTCATGAGCATATGCAATGGTGCCAATGTCATTAGCAAGATTGAAGTCAAATGTAATGGTCTTTCGGAATTAACTGGCTCGCAGTGAGAAATCGCGCAGGCATCGTTTAAAACTCCTTTTTAAAAATTTAAAGCTGCCGGGATGGCTGCTGAGGGGAACTGAGGCGGTGAGTAACCATTTCCATTTTTGGACGTGCAGCTCAAGGGCACTGGAGCTGCTTCCCCAGTGCACAGGGAGTGAGGGAGTGTTGGGGAACCCCTCAGGGTGGTCGGGCATGGTCAGGTGCTGAAGCGGTCCAGGTTGGGGGTCACCCCTGTGCCGATGCAAGGGGGTTGGTGTTGAGGGACTTTTTGTCTGTGATGCCTTTAAGCCATCTTTAAATATTATGGATACCCATAACAGGGGCAGCTACAGCTGCTGCCTGTCTGTCTGTTCCAGGACAGAACCCTGTTCTTGGTTAAATGCTGAAGGTCACTTTAACTCCCTTTGACTGTGAGCGCCCTCCAACTTCACAGGTGAAGGCTATTGTTAACAAGAAATTAGCCTTGTTAGTTGTGAGAGCATTTCACAGCTCTTAAGTGGTGCTGATGGGATTGCTTGCTGTTATCTCTTTTGGAATGAGGTGAATTGATCTGACTGAGTAACTTGATGAAGGTATTGCAGAAATGCTCTTGCACACTGCTGATGACTTTATTGTACTGTTGCCTATTTAGTGTTTAACACGTATTTGGTTTTCTTTGTAGAAATGTAATGTTGTAGCTTTGTGTTTGCACCAATATTCTGTCGCAAAATGGTGCTTGTGTGGGTATGGCATGGTGCCCCTTCCTTGATGATTAATGGCTAATGTGATATCTGGATTGTTAAGTTTTTAAAAACATTTTTATCTTTATCTTTTTATCTTTTTTGTATGAAGATATTGTTGACTGTTTAATAAACAAAATATTTTCAAGTGGTGCTGCAGGTTGTGTTTGCTGCTTGCTGCTGCCTGTGGCTGCAAATGCCTGGAGGCTGCTGTTTCCTTCTTTCCTGAAGCCTTTAGGAAGGAAAGGGAGGGTGGAAGATGACCTGCTGCCTGAGCTAGAGAAGGGGAAAGGGAACTCTTTCTCTCTTCTGACATGCTCTGGATCAGTGTGATTTTCCACTGCTGGGGAGTCCACTGCTGGAAGCTGCGAGAGAGGGGGCGGTGGAGATGCAGATGGGCAATTGTTGCTGTTTGCAGCTGCCTGGAGGCTGTGCGTTTGTTTGCTGCTGCCTGTTTTGTGGCCTGCAGTAAGGAAAGGGAGGATGGTAAGATGACCTACTGCCTGGGCTGGAGAAGTGGAAGGGGAAGCTCTTTCTCTTTTCTGGCATGCTCTGGATCGGCATGATTATCCATGCTGGGGAGTCTACTGCTGCGAGCTGCAGGAGGGAGAGAGAGAGAGAGGCAGATTGATACAAATGAACAACTTGATGAAGGTGTTGAAGAAATTATTTTTCAGACTGCTGGTGATTTTATTGTGAGTGTGATGACTGCTACATATCGACTAGCACATCGCCGTGACTTATAAACGGTGGATATCGAGGCTGTTTTACTGCACCTTGAACATCAGTGGAGCATGTGGACCCGAGCTTTGGTTCCGATGAAATTAGGCTGTGTAAGAAAGCCTGTACAGAGACTGATATGCAAAACAACCGCACAGCGATGATCCTCCCTCCATTCTGTTGAGGATTAACAAGGAGTGATACAGTGTGTTTGTTTTTTTTTGTACAAATGAACTGTTGTAGCTTTGTGTTTGTACCGATATTCTATAGCAGAAAGGTACTTCTGTGTGTATGGTAAGGTGCCTTTTCCTTATTGATTTAATGTTTGGTGTGATTTATGGACTGTTAAGTAGTTGATTTTCATCACTTTGTAAAATATACTATTGATGTTCAATAAACAAAATATCTTCAAGTGGCTTCTGATGGGTACACGTGCCATGGCTCAGGTTCATTCATAAATGACCTAGAGGAGGGCGTCGAAGGATGGGTGAGTAAATTTGCAGATGACACTAAAGTCGGTGGAGTTGTGGACAGTGCAGAATGATGTTGCAGGTTACAGAGGGGCATAGATAAGCTGCAGAGCTGGGCTGAGAGGTGGCAAATGGAGTTTAATGCAGAAAATTGTGAGGTGATTCATTTTGGAAGGAGTAACAAGGAGCAGAGTACTGGGCGAATGGTAAGATTCTTGGTAGTATGGATGATCTCGGTGTCCATGTACATAGATCCCTGAAAGCTGCCACCCAGGTTGATAGGGTTGTTAAGAAGGCGTACGGTGTGTTAGCTTTTATTGGCAGAGGGATTGAGTTTTGGAGCCATGAGGTCATTTTGCAGCTGTACAAAACTCAGGTGCAGCCGTATTTGGAGTATTGCGTGCAGTTCTGTACGCTGCATTATAGGAAGGATGTGGAAGCATTGGAAAGGTGCAGAGGAGATTTACCAGGATGTTGCCTGGTATGGAGGGAAGATCTTCTGAGGAAAGGCTGAGGGACTTAAGACTGTTTTCATTAGAGAGAAGAAGGTTAAGAGGTGACTTAATTGAGGCATACAAGAGGATCAGAGGATTAGATAGGGTGGACATTGAGAGCCTTTTTCCTTGGATGGTGATGGCTAGCACGAGGGGACATAGCTTTAAATTGAGGGGAGATAGATACAGGACAGATGTCAGAGGTATGTTCTTTACTCAGAGTAGTAAGGGCGTGGAATGCCCTGCCTGCAACAGTAGTGGACTCGCCAACATTAAGGGCATTTAAATGGTCATTGGATGAACATATGGATGATAAGGGAATAGTGTAGATGGGCTTCAGAGTGGTTTCACAGGTCGGCGCAACATCGAGGGCCGAAGGGCCTGTACTGCGCTGTAATGTTCTATGTTCTATGATTATTGCATCGCATTTCAAACTTTGAAGTTTGAACACTTTCCTGACCTCGAGAAGCATCAACACCACAGAGCCAGCAGCCAACAATCAAACACTCAGGAGCTGGGTTTCAACACCAGGGATATCCTCACAACCATAGGGCGACTGTGTGGATCGGGGTGGGGGGGGGGGGGGGGGGGGGGGGGGGCACCTGAGCACGGTCTCCTTAATGTTCCAGCAGGAGTCTGGGATCTGAGGTCTAAAACCTCGTGATGAGGCCGGGGGTGAGTGTGCAGAGCGAGGCTTTCCAGCACAACTCGCTCGCTCGATTGCACTCTGAGAGAAGGCTGGGCATGTGAGGCTGTGAAGGCTTTAGGGATTTGAGGGTCCCGGGGTGGAAGCCCAAACTGATTGTTGGTCTCTCTCCTTCTCTAATTCCTTACAGATACCAAAATGGATGGTAATGCCGGTTCCTGAGAGGATGTCTCGCCGTGCTGATGGCAGCCCAGACGGCAAGACACTGGAGAAGGTAGCATCTTTGACTCTGGCTGGAGGCGGCACCCCATGTGCCCTGGAGATAAGCCTAATCCCATTTCCCCCCATATGCTTTAATTCTCTTTGCCCTAAGTGCTATATCTAACTGGTTCTTGAAAAGCAGGGCTATCTCCTCCTGTGGGAACAAAGAGAGGGCCTTGTGAGCTGCATGCTTGATGGATCTGGGGAGTCTATAGCAGCTGGCATGTGTGGGCACCGCAAATGGACATAAAGGGGTCATACTGGTGGGTGCCAGGGGGTGCTGAGGAACAAGTACAAAGATTGGATGTGGGAAGGTGCGAGGTGTCAGCTAGTGATTGGTGGGGAAGGGGGGGGGGGGGGCGGTTGGATGGTGGTTTGGAATTTGAGGGGTGGCAGGTGAACTGAAGCCAGGAGAGAGGTGGAAACATACCCTTGCAGCTCGGTTGAGGCCATTGGACGTTTTCCGCTGGTCCTCCTAGTTCTGCTTGCCCGCACGGACAGCCGCTGCCACTACTTCCCAGGCAGTATTAGCGACTCTGCTGCTGACCCTCTGACCCCCTCAGAGGAACAGGATATCTGCATCAATGCCATCCACAAGCCTGTCCAAGTCGGCAGCCCGAAAGCGAGGAGCAGGTCTGCGTGCTGCCATGCTTCTGTGTTCACTGGAAATGAGTGGTGAGGGAGCGTTTAAAAGCAGCTCCCCCTAGTGGCGAGACACTGAGGCACGCCTCTGGCGAATCAGACAGCGAGACAGCCAGTAATGGTGAGAAATCTGTGGGTGCTCATTTTCAGCACTGAGTGATGTAAAATACGGCCACAATCACGCAAACGCGGCTGTCGAGTAACACCCCGACAATCATGCCCAAAATAACACTTTAAAATATCTCTGATAAATTGCGCCCACTATGTTGAGTTATATAGCTCAACTCCACTTTGGTTAATGCACTTACTGACAGAACATCTGGGTGCCTTTTCACCATTTGAATTGATCAGAGAATATAAATTCCCCCAAGTAACTTGCTTTCAGGTAAAATTACATGAATGTGAAGATGCCTGACAATAACATGGCGCAATCTTTTGTTCTGAATTAGCTCCAGAAGTGCCACTTGTAGAAATGATTGTGTGCACCATAGACACCATAAAGCATATGAATTATTCTGTCTTACTTTTGATTTCTTGTTCATTTTCAGAAGGCATACAATAAACCAGAACAAGTGCTGCCAAAATAAAACACTCCAAAGGAATGATTTGTCTCTTAAATTCCAATATATTTAAAGCTGACAGAAGTGGAACTTTTGCAGATCGCAGATCACGAGAACCCATTCATTCTGGACACGATGAGGTCTATTGACATCCTTCCCAATGTTTATATAAAAGAATTGTGCTTCAAGTTGTTTCAAAATGTAAATTGGCACTTTTCTCTCCCTTTCTACTTTTTCTATATTCTTTTCGGATCGTTTGTAATGTCCTTGCCTGCTGCAATGGTCACATTAGGTAAGAAGAAAGAAATACATATTATATCTGTATCATCTTCTCAGGGCATCTCAAGGTTCCCCACACTGAAATGATTACTTTTGAAGTGTGACCATCCTCAGTTGCATGTAGGTGGAGCAGTCAGATTGTGCGCAGCAAGATCCCACCCATAGTGAGATGAATGACCAGGCAGTCTTCTATACTGGTTAAAATAAGCCAAATATTGCGGATGCTGGAATCTGAAACAGGAACAGAGAATGCTGGAAAAACCAGAAAGACTGACAGCATCTGTAGGGAGAGAGAACAGAGTCCATGTCTCAAGTCTGTTTGCCTCTTCATCAGAGCTGAAGAGAGGGAGAAACGTGTTGGATATTAAACAGTAGTTGGGAGAGATTGCAACAAGATGTAGCAACTTGACGAACAAAAGTCAGATGGCCTGGTGTGGGAGGAAGGTGGGTGGGGGTTGGGGGGGGGGGGGGTCGTGTGGGAGGGAGGGTTATTGTATTGAGATTATAAATTAATGGGCCATTAAAGTTTAGAATTGAGGAGAAAGTTCACAGTCTAAAGTTGTTGAGCTCAGTGTTGAGTCCTGAGGTACTGATTATCATGACTGAGGGGCACTGGGGGGTGGAGGGGGGAGGAACACTTTGACTCTTCTTTAAATAACACGATAAGTGAGGCAGCACGGTGGCACAGTGGCTTAGCACTGCTGCCTCACAGCGCTGTGGTCCCAGGTTCCATCCCGGCTCTGGGTTACTGTCTGTGTGGAGTTTGCACATTCTTCCCGTGTTTGTGCGCGTTTCGCCCCCACAACCTAAAGATGTGCAGGTTAGGTGGATTGGCCGCACTAAATTGCCCCTTAATTGGAAAAAATGAATTGGGTACTCTAAATTTTTTTTTAAAATAACATGATAAGTTCATTTGAGGCTGCTCGAAAAAGGTGCAGGAACTTGAGATCAACTGAATTTTCATCAGAATTTTGACGCCAAATTTCACTGTCATCTTATGGTGGCCATCACCCACCCATTTTAGGAAACATCCAATTTTCATCGCATTGATGTTGGTTCAGGCCACTCCTGTGGTACTTATAACAATGCAGCATTCAATATCTATGTGCCAAGTCCTATGTGTTCAAGTCTGGGATGGAGACTTGATCCCAAGGTCGTATAAGCCAGAGGCTGAGCAGAACTGGCAATCGATTAGAGCAACACTACAAAGATATTTTCCAGTTAGAGGTAAAAACAAAAGTGACACAAGAAATGATAACAGAGGCCTTGCCCAATGCACTAGACCAGGGTTATGACATAATCACACACTATATCGTATAATCACAGGGTTAGCTGAAGAGCTTCACAAAAGAAGAAACAGGTCATAAAAAACAGAACTTTACTGCAAACTGTGAGTTTAGATTAATGCCAGGTACGGCTCTGGAAACAAGATTCCTTCGTATAACATTCAGCTGCTGTTCCCATATCTTACCTTGACAGTTTGCACTATAATTCAACTGGTGGCCTTATAATATCTAATCATTGCAGGGAAATGGAAAAGATAATTCAACCCTCTAGGATAAGTTTTGCTATTTCCATGTTTAATTGAAATCATTTGTGCTCAAGGAGCCCTTTCATTTCTATTGGAAATCAGAACATCAGTTTTAAATAATCAAATCGTATTGAGCACAAAAAAAGCCATTTAAAAAAAGGCACAACAGTGAACAATAGCATCCATTCCAGTAAACATCCAATGTAATTACTGACTTCAACGAAGGGACCGAATGTATCTGTGTTTGCTCACGATGAAAAGCTCAGAGGGAATGTAAGCTGTGAGGAGGACACAGCGGGGCTGCAAATGTATACAGACAGGTTAAAGTGAGTGGGAAACAAGGTGGCAGATGGAGTTTGAGATAGGAAAGTGTGAGCTTTGTCATGAAATATATTTACCTTTGTGCCTCTGGGCACTAAATTAGCAGTCTGCGGAGATTGGAGTATTTAATGTACAGGATATTCCAATGACGAGTAACAAGACTGGGACCCTCTGGGAGTGTCTTGATAAGTCACCAGATCAGTTCAAGGGCCAGTGAACAACTCTTTTTGAGGCAGTAATTTTTAGGGAAACAGTGTCACAAAGACAAAACGGTCAGAAACAAGTCCCAGTTAAATTAAATGAAAGAAAGATCTATGGGGAGCAGGTTTTATGTAAGGAGAGCATTGGGGCAACGGTACCATTTTGGAGGGGTGGTGGTATGTTTGGCAAGATCATAGCTCTGAAAATATGCTTTACTCCGGAGTTAAGAAAAATGCAAGATTATCTCATTGAAATATACAAAAATCCAAAGGGGCTTGACCATGTTGGCAAGTGTGGACTGTATTCTGGAATTCATGGAGACGGAATCTTAAGGCAAGATTGAAACTGTAAGAGATGGACCATTGTTAAAGCCATTTGAGTAGTAGCAACATTTGGAGATAATTTGAAGGAGAGATCTTCAAAGGTGAAGCTGGAAAACCCTCACCAAAGGGATTATGAAAGAGATTGTTTGACTTGATGTTTATTTACGCCTAAGTGTGTTCTCGAGATATCCGGGGGCTCTGTCTTGGTTGCATCTGTCATTTACTCAGTTGTGTGGTGTGTTCAACCACAGCTCGTCTATTAATCCGCACATGCCTCATACTTACCCTTCACGTTAGAATATAAGATACATATTGTAAATTGTTTTATCTTTCTGTATGTGGCAAATTTTGTTTGCTTTTGTTTGTTCAAAACATGTGGAATCTTGTGACTTTCTTCCAAAATCAGGTGTCTCGAATCTCAACCTTCATCCACTTTAAATAAAACGTTATTGATCCTGAGCTGGAAATCGGACCATGTTCCAGTGTCTGGCCAGGGAATA
This sequence comes from Scyliorhinus canicula, assembly GCF_902713615.1. Classification (NCBI taxonomy): domain Eukaryota; kingdom Metazoa; phylum Chordata; class Chondrichthyes; order Carcharhiniformes; family Scyliorhinidae; genus Scyliorhinus; species Scyliorhinus canicula. The sequence goes on from NC_052164.1 coordinate 78,646,846, forward strand.
TAACAGCTAATTCACATTGTTAGGGAGATTTGAAAACAGAATTTATTTTAAAAAGGCAAGAATCTTTTAAATGTTGATATTCACAGAAATCAGAGTGAATACTTGGAACACAGCAAGTTAGCAAGCAATTAAGAAAGCAAATGGTAAGTTGGAAGTGGATTGACGTACACGATAAAGGAAGCCTTGCTACAATTGTACAGGGCTTTGGTGAGATAACAACAGGAGTAACATGCACAGTTTTGGTCTCCATATCTAAACAAAATACGTTGTGAATGTCCACTAGCCTGGTTCCTTGGACGAGAGGGTTGTCCTAAGCTGAGAGGCTTAGTAAACTGGGCCCTGAGTTTAAAAAAATGAGAGAAGTAAGTTCTCATTGAAGTGTACAAAATTCCAAAGGGGCTTGACAGTGTCGGGAATTGGAGGTTGTTTCCTCTGCTTGGGGTGTCTCTCACGGGCAGTTCCTCAGGGTCGAGGGTGACTTGCTTCCACTCTGGGAAGGTTGGTTCTGCTAAGCAGTCCAATCCAGGATCCGCCCACTCTGCCACAGGTTTGGCAGGTGGTAGTTGATGAGGTGGGTGGGTGGAACGCTCTGGATTCTGCAGCCTCTTTCTGCTGTTTATGCTTGGCCTCCGCGTGCTCCACCATGTGATGCTCAAGGGGTTTCTGTGCTCTAAGGCAACCAATTCCCACGTGTTGATGGGGATGTTGCATTTATTTAGGGAGGCTTTCAGGGTGTCCTTATAGCATTTCCTCTGCCCTCCTCGTGATCGCTTGCCATTGTGGAGCTCGGAGTAGAGCCCTTCTTTCGGGAGGCTTATGTTGTACATGCGGGCAATGTGGCCCACCCATCGCAACTGTTTGAGCATGACCTGTGCCTCGATACTGGGAATATTGGCCTGGGAGAGGACACACATGTTGGTATGCCTACCGTGCCACTGGATTTGCAGGATTTTGCGGGGGCAATGTTGGTGATATCTCTGCAGGGATTTGAAGTGTCTGCTGTACATTGTCCATGTTTCTGATACATACAGTAGGGCGGGCACCATGGATGCTCTGTAGACCTTGAGCTTGGAGCTGGATTTGAGCTCTTAGTCTTCAAACACTCTGTTCCTCAGGTTTTTGAAGACTGCACTGGCTTATTGGAGTCAATGCTGGATTCCATCGCACTGAGAGGAGGCTCCAAAGGTATGGGAAAAGATCCACATTGGCCATCTGCTCACCGTGGATCTTGATTGCCAGGCGCAGTTTCAAGTGGCAGGAGTGAGTTCATAGAGAACCTTTGTTTACTGGACATTTAGTCTGAGGCGCATTCTCTCATATGCCTTGGTGAATGCATTGGTGATGGTTTGCAACGCGGCCTCTGAGTGTGTGCACACACGGGCATCATGTGGGTACTGCAGTTCGATGACAGAAGTTGGGGTGGTTCTGGCCTGGAGAGTCAGAGGTCGAACAATTTTCCACTTGTCCAGCAGGTTAGCTCCTCTCTAGTGGGGAGCTTTAAGGCGATGGGGTGGAGTGTTGTGAGGAAGATGAAGAAGAACTTTGGTGTGATGACGCAGCCCTGTTTGACCCCAGTTTGGACACGTATTGGGTATGTGGTGGTTGCATTGTTGAGGATCACAACTTGCATGTCATCCTGGAGCAGGCGGAGAATTATGTTGTTTTGGAAATGAGAGGTTGTTTATCCTGCCTTGGGTGTTTAGGATACGGGGAAATAGTCTCAGAATAAGGGGTCAATCACTTAGGACTGAAACGAGAAAAAAAGTCTTCAATCTGAGAGTTTTGAATCTTTCAAAATGTCTACCCCAGAAGACTTTGGATGCTCCATCACTCAGTACATTCAAAGCAGAGATTAATAGCTTTTTGACCTCTCAGGAAATCAAGGCATATAGGACTGGGTAAGAAGGTGGAGTTGAGGTTGAATTCATAATCGTGTTGAATGGGGCATTGGTATGAGAGGCCGAATGGTCAACTTCTGCTTCTATTTCTTATTTTCTTTCGTATGGGTACTCCTGATAGAATGCCAATGAATTGTGAGAGCTTCTCACAAATTAGCATTTTTTAAAATTAAAAATGTGTGACATATTAAATGTTATGCCAGGACATCGTTGGTCGTGCTCTGACCCCTGCATCAGAACATAATAACATAAGAACTAGGGGCAGGAGTAGACCATCTGGCCCCTCAAGCCTGCTCCACCATTCATTAAGCTCATGGGTGATCTTTTGTGGACTCAGCTCCATTTATCTGCCATAACCATAACCTTTCATTCCTTTACTATTCAAAAATCTATCTCCCTTTGCCTTAAAACAGTTAACAAGGTGCTTCACTGGGCAGGGAATTCCACAGATTCACCACCCTTTGGATGAAGAAGTGCAAACGTCTGAGAACATGCTCGAACAGACTCAAAAACAGCTTCTTCCCCACTGTTACCAGACTCCTAAATGACCCTCTTACGGACTGACCTCATTAACACTACAACCCTGTATGCTTCACCCGATGCCCGTGTTATGTAGTTACATAGTGTACTTTACGTTGCCCTATTTGTGTTGCCCAATTATGTTTTTTCTTTTATTTCCTTTTCTTTTCATGTACTTAATGATCTGTTGAGCAGCTCGCAGAAAAATATTTTTCACTGTACCTTGATAAATGTGACCATAAACAATCCAAATCCTCAACTCAGTCCTAAATTTGCTCCCCCTTATTTTGAGGCTATGTCCTTTAGTTCCCGTTTCACCCACTAGTGAAACAACCTACCTGCTTCTATCCTATCTATTCACTTCATATTTTTATATGTTTACATAATAACCCCCCTCATTCTTCTAAATTCCAATGATTATATCCCAGTCTACCCAGTCTCTTCTCTTAAGCTAATCCTCTCAACTCCGGAATCAACCTAGTGAATCTCCTCTGCACACCCTCCAGTGCCAGTACATCCTTTCTCATGTAATGAGACCAAAACTGTACACAGTACTTTAGGTGTGGCTGCACCAGCACCCTATACAGCTGAAACATAACCTCCCTGCGTTTAAGCTCCCTCAGCAAAAAGGAAGATATTGAATTTGCCTTCTTAATTATTTGCTGCATCTGCAAACAAACGTTTTGTGATTCGTGCACAAGGACACCCTCTGCACAGCAGCATGCTGCAATTTTTTAACAATTGAATATTAGTCCATTTTATTGTTATTTCTATCAAAATGGATGACCTCACATTGTTAACATTAAACTCCATTTGCCAGATCCTTGCCCACTCACTTAAACTATCTGTATCCCTCTGCAGACTTTCAGTGTCCACCACTCATCTTAGTGACATCTGCAAACTTTGACACATTACACTTGGTGATTATCAGTTAAAGTCCCATTTCAGAACTTGCACATAAAAATTAAAGTTGATACTCTAACCCTCCTGTGTTTGAGGTGTTGGCTGTTGGATGAAATGTTAAACCGAGACTCCATCTGCCATCTCAGGTGAAGGTGAACGATCCCCGGGCTGCTATGTTGAAGAAGAGCAGGGAAGTTCTCCCCGGAGTTCTGGACAATATTCATCCCACACTCAACATCACAAAAACAGATTATCTTCTCATTATCACCTTCTTGTTTGAGGGAGTATGCTGGTTCAAATTAGATGCCAGGTTTACTTACAGAATGAATATCAACACTTCAAAAGCACTTCATTGGTGCAGCATGTATTGGAACATCCTTGTGAATCCTTGTGAAGGCTTTATGTGAATGCAAGTATTACTTCCTTTCCATGATGGCCATGTATTTAAAAGGACTGCTTTGTATCATGGAACACTACTCAATCATATTTAAAAAATCCACTAGATTGTCGTGATCTTTATAAGTAGCTTAATTTCTTAAAATGAGGTAAATCATAGTCACAACTGAATATGTAATGGTATTCAACATTTTTCCGGAACAAAATGAGACAAATAAGTTTGAGAGTACGAGGAATCAAGCGGATAAGGCTTGACGACCCACATAAAGTGGGAGGTGATGGTGCGGTGGTATTATCACTGGATTAGTAATCCAGGACCCCAGGGTAATTCTCTGGGCTCCCAGGTTTTAATCCCACCATGGCAGATGGTGAAATTTGAATTCAATAAAAATCTGGAATTAAAAGTCTAATGGTGACCATGAAACCATTGTTGATCGTCGTACAAATAAAACATCTTGTTCATTAATGTCCCTCAGGGAAGGAAATCTGCCATCTTTAGTCAGTCTGGCCTACATGTTAGTCCAGACCCACACAGCGATGTGATTGACTCTTAATTCCCCCCCCCCCCCCCCACCCCACCCCAACACACCTGCTGAAATGGCCGAGCAAGCATCTCAGTTCAAGGACAATTGGGGATTGTCAACAAATGCTGGTCCAACCAGCGATGCCCAAACCCCAAGAATTATTTTTTTTTAATGACCCAGTCATGTGATATTGCTTTGAGAGAATATGCTAATGATTAAGTAGCCTGGATATAAACCATGTGACCAGAAGATATTGTTCAGAGTTGCTTTCAGTTCATTTAGCAGCATGTGGTATGAAGGAGTTATAGCTGTGCCTTCCTGTTAACGATAGTAAATCTGTGCAACATCTTCAAATAAAGTGAATCTACATGTAGTTTACCAGTCCTGTGTGAGATTAGTAATTTTTTATTGGATAAAGGTAGAAATACAACATGGTGTGCAGCAGTGGTTCCTTTTAAACAAAATGATGAAGATTTTAGCATCACAGGAGAATCCACAGGTGAGACTCTCTGCTGTACAAAGGCTGCGTATGCATTGAAGAGCCCGGGCGGTGGAGTTCCTCTACACACAGCACTTCACAGAACAGTGAGAACTTGATTTGTGGGATAGCAGGCAGTTTATCTTGAGTCAGACAGTACAAGCAGGGTCATCGTTACTTCCTTGGGTGCCATTCTTGTGCAACAAACAAGAAGGGTACGAAACAGAAAAGCAAATGCGAGCTCCAGCTAAAATAAAAGAGTGAGAAAAAGAAAAACATCCAACTCTTACTTTGCTGAATCTCCCCACAGGGGTGCAAGGATAAAAATTCCCTACTCTGCGATAGCATTCGTGAAATGCAGGGAACATCTGAAAAAGGACCATTTAATTCCCCAGAATGGATTGGAAGGTCACAGAAGTCCTCTCCAAATTCAGGCTTTTCAAACAAAAGATGGAGCTGTTCTTTTTTAGATTTATCCATCACAAAATCAGGTAAATAAGCAGTGAAAATAAAGATAGCGATCGGAAGCGAGAGATTGCTCAGAGTCAACACATTGGGATTGCTTGAGGAGAATCGGAAGGATCCTGCCAAGCTGTGGAACATGCTGGAGGATCACCTTTGTGTAAAGTTTAACTTTATAATATACTTCGAGTGAATTGCTTACAGACAGCAGCCACAAGAATCAACTGACCAGTTCATCAGCAGGTGCCGTGATAAGGGCAAGGACTGTGATTTCTCAAAAGCTGATCTGTCTGAACAAATAATGGAGGTGGCTATAGCTTCAACGCCAATTTGAAAAAGATCTTTTGGAGGAAAAGAAAGGCCATGACCTTGACACACTGCCAAAAAATGGCAGGAAATATGTACAACAACACCTTCAAGCATTAGATGCCACTGCCAGTACTGTCACAGTAGCCAGGATGCAAAAGGAAAGCATATTGTGTGTGAAGTGCAGTTCTCTGCACCCACTGTGAAGCTGTCCAGCATTCCACGATAGAGTCATAGAATCCCGACAGTGCAGAAGGAGGCCATTTGGCCCATCGAGTCTGCACCGAATCTCTGAAAGAGCACCCCACCCAAGATAAAGCCCCCATCCTATCCCTGTAACCAGGTAGCCCCACATAACCTTTTGGGCACTTGGGACAATTTAGCAAGGCCAATCCACCTAGCCTGCACATACTTGGACTGTGGGAGGAAGCCAGAGCACCTGGAGTAAACCCACACAGACTCGGGGTGAAATTGCAGACTCCACACAGTCACCTGAGTCCAATTTGAACCCAGGTTGCTGTGAGGCAGCAATGCTAACCACTGTTCCACCGTGCTGCGCAGAGATAAAAGGCAACCAAATGATAAGTATGAGCAACGTACTGGCCACAGCAACAGGAAGATCACAAGACACCCCACATGAACACAAAAACATACATGAGGTTAATGGAAAGGAAGACTCGGGTGAATATGCAGAGCAGGAAGATCCTCAACTGAAAGGTTTTCCACATTTTTAATGTGAAACAATGTTGGGTACAATCTTCTAGTTCCAACAGGAGTGAGAAGCTTGGCGGGCGGGAAAATATAATTTGGCGTGAGGCCAAAAATCAGATTCCTGGCTGCAGGTTGAACTATAGTAATTATGTTCTTGGCATTTTAATGGTGCATTAAATATGGGTCAAGCTTCCTGATGAACGATGTTGGGAAGTCCTTTTGCATGCATGTTCATGAAAAGACAATTTCAATAGAATTAAGCATCTTCTCCAAATGAAGTTCCCCACCAGCTACAAATTAGACAATCAATATTCACAACTGCATGTAAGTGGTGTGTACCTGGTGATGCAGACTTCTTCCATGATCAACGGTGAGTTGCTGCTGCATTGCCATCTTTGGGAGTGGAAGTGTATGCACACACACACAATGGGGAATTCACTTTCACTTCCACTCCTGCCATTGAACTTAGACTACGGAAATGAAACTTCCAGCCCATGTGTGGATGAAATCAAATGGTTAAAGGCTATTGTTACAATCAACATTGTGACTGGTGCAGTTTCATCATGTGCGTACTGAAAATAAATGACACAATCTATATATGCTTCGACCTAAGACAGCAAAATCATGCTTTAGAATATAGAACATACAGTGCAGGAGGCCATTCGGCCCATCGAGTCTGCACCGACCCACTTAAGCCCTCACTTCCACCCTATCCCCGTAACCCAATAACCCCTCCTAACCTTTTTTTTGTCACTAAGGGCAATTTATCATGGCCAATTCACCTAACCTGCACGTCTTTGGACTGTGGGAGGAAACCGGAGCACTCGGAGGAACCCACGCAGAGACGGGGAGAACGTGCAGACGCGGCACAGACAGTGACCCAGTGGGGAATCGAACCTGGCGCTGTGAAGCCACAGTGCTACCATGCTGCCCACGCAAGCTTCCAACATTAGCGGAATTGAATCCCAAGTTCACAGGAGCAAAGTGTATCTCCAATTCGGACACCAAATATGAGTATTGGTCGATTCACTTGGCAGAGGGATCTCAAGAAATCACACAACTTTCAGGAAACCATTCAGAAGATACTGCTTGCAGAGATTGACCTGGTTGTCCTCGGTCAGGATCTGCCTAAGGGCAGAATCACGGCAAACTTATGCATCATTGATGATACTACTCTGATGGACAAAACAAAAGAAACGCATGACTGAAATCTGCACTCACGAATGGCAGCAACTCATTGTGGAGGACTTGTCTTCAACAACAAGGGATGTCTGGTGAATGTGTTTAGATTAAATGTTTCTTTTGTATCTGATGTATTGGGTGTTCTGGATCCGTGAAACACATACAGGCCACCAACACTTAAAAGAGTACAACATAGGGCAGCACGGTGGCGCAGTGGGTTAGCACTGCAGCCTCACGGCGCCGAGGTCCCAGGTTCGATCCCGGCTCTGGGTCACTGTCTGTGTGGAGTTTGCACATTCTCCCCATGCTTGCGTGGGTTTCACCCCCACAACCCAAAGATGTGCAGGATAGGTGGATTGACCACACTAAATTGCCCCTTAATTGGAAAAAAATTAATTGGGTACTCTAAATTTATTTTTAAAATTAAAAAAAAAAAATAGTACAACACTATTTTATTAAACTTTAAACTGCTGAACATACTCTTACTGTGGGTTACACAATGTTAGATTAACTAAAGACCTGTGCCTGTCCTAACCAGTCGAATCACTCAGCACGTGGTGAGAATCTGTGCTGTAAACTATAAGCTCTTGTGCTTCTGAAAGGCTGCATCCCGAATGATAGGGAAAAGTGATGCCCTCTGTCTTTATAGTGAGTGTGTTCTAACTGGTGATTGGCTGCGGTGTTTGTCCATGTTGATTGGTCCTAGTGTATGTCCATCAGTGTGTGTGTCTGCACCATGATATACTGGTGTATATCATGACAGTATCTATTCAATTTCCGAGATCCATCCTGACCCAGGCAAACTCAAAGACATACATGCCTATTCCCCAGTGCGGTATTGTGTGAAGCAAATAATGGCATGATGGGAAAACTAGTCAAGTCTTCTTGGTACAATTGAATTTAACCTAAGACACAGATACAAAATACAAAGATACAGCCGAGGTCAACATAACCTGAGAACTGGGTGACTCTGAAATTCTAAGATAAGGCTTGTTCGTTATGAACCTAGAAGCAGTCTCAATAAATACCAAGCTGAAAAGCTGTCTCTTCCTGTTCGTAAACAAATTTGTCCCTTTCTTAAAACAAAGACAAGATAATGATATGAAACTCCATTCCCCTAAAGGTCAGCAAGGTGACGCCATTGTAACGATTATTACTTATGTTTTACTTTCGATTAAATTCCTGACCAAGTTGTATTCATGTTATCTTGATCCTATAATGTATAAAAATCGCCTTATTCTTCTGTACTATCGCAGACTTGGGACGGACTCAGCAGTTTGTACTTGACTGCTTTCCGACTCCAAGTCTCAGCCATTACTGCTAGCAGTCAGTTCTAATTCGTAAATAAAGTTCAGTTTTGCTTACCTAATGAATGCTGTTTGAATTTCTCTATCACAGTCAAGAAGCGGGGAAAATATTGAATACGACATTTGGCGCTGCGAGCAGGGTTTGACTGGATCTGTGTCACCCGCCTTACAAAGTTAACGGGGCAAAGAGGACTTGCAGAGATGCATTCGATTTCTCAATTTCTTAGAATTATACATACATAATTCTACCGATATATCATCATCATGAAGAATGCTGCGAGGAATGTTCCATACCTATGGCAGGAGGACCAACAGCATGCATTTGAGGCATTTAAATAGGCATTGTCAGGAGAGCCATGTGTTCTACAGCAGGAAGAACTAAGAAGTAAGATGACATTCGAGGATAAATGACCTCAAAAAGGGTTAGGAGGTGGATTATGCAAGATGGCTTCTCAAATATCTATCACAAGTGTAATCCAATTATTCGAACATAGAGTGTGAGACATTCACTCGGGTATTGGGTATCACAAAGATCCCCACATACCAATTTGGTAAATTATTCATTGTGGAAACTGACGACAAAAAAATTACTTGGTGCAAGCCACTGACAAGAACTTCTGATAAAAATACAGGGCTCCACCTTTGAAGACCGTTGCAAACCTGGTAGCAAAATGGTTACTTCAGACATACTAAGAAGGTTACCCAATCCGAAAAGAAACTGCGGATGTTCACAAGACCTACAAATAGATTGCATAGATAGCGACGTAGAAGTTGCTTTTAACATTGATCTGATGAATCCTGGCAGTCGGTGGTCCCTCGAAATCGAGGATGACATCCGTCAGGCTTCATGAGCCTTCAGATGACTGAGGAGCCCGATTCTGGATCCACAAGTTCTTCCACAGTGGCAGGTCAACATAAATGCACCCAACATCAAGAGGCAGCAGGAAATGATCCACAACTGAAGGCATTACGGAGCGCCGGAGTAAAAAAGTTGTATTGATACAACACAAGGCGCGCCACACAACTTCAGATGTTGTTGGCCATACAAAGATGAACTGGGTATTTCAAGAGGTGTCAATTTCAAGGAAAAGCAGATGCTTGTGCCCATAGTTCTTCATTAGGACATATTGTCACAGTTACACGAGGGGCATATGGGCTGAAGTGAACAAGGCGCCTAGAAAGCAATACTGAGCATTAGCCGGAGATCAACTACAACATCAAGAAGACATTGCGGATGTTCAAAGCATGCCAGAGACACCGGATGCATCAATGCAAGAAAGCTTCACAACCTCATGAAGTTCCATTGTACCCTTGGTCTAAAATCAGAACAAATCCATTCACTATTCAGGGTGATGGCTTTCTGCTAATCGTTGATTACTTTTCCAAGTTTCAAACCATCAGACAATTAAAGGATTCCTCAAGTGTGTGCATGGCAGGTTTAATTTTCAGTTTGTTCATTACGCCTGAAGAGATCAGTGGACAATTAGCCACAGTGCACTGACAGACCTTTGAGGGACAAGTGTTCCAAATGGGGCATAAATCATTTAAGAGCAACACCATTAGACATGGGCTTACCATCACCAGCAGAAATGATTTCAGGCAGGTAGATTAGGCCAATTTTGCCAAACCGTCACCTGTCCTGTTTCTCACAATTACAGGAAAGTCTTCCCAAAAAACAAGGGAGAATCATGTACGACAGACAAGGAGGTGCAGCACTGTTTCGTCTGCTCACAGGACAAAGAGTTTGAGTCATACATCTTACCCAGGGAACTTGGTTACCCACAGAAGTATTCAAAATATACTATGAGATTCTAGCTCCTGTGAAGAAGCACAGAATAGAATGACGTTAAGAAGAAACAAGCCAGCTGAAGGAATTGCACACCTGTATAACATTTCATAATCCAACTGTGTCGGAGTGTGGAACTGTGGAAGACCACCATGAAAAGAATGATCTTAGTGACAATGCACAATATACCAACACACCCACAAGTCAAGAACACCCAAGTCTAAATCTCAAGAACGTCATACTACCATGGGATCCAGGAGGATTGTTAAATAACTGATACATTACATAGACACATAGGCCCCGACTCTCCAGTCTCCGACGGCAAAATCGCATTTGGCGGTCAGCCGGAGAATCCACATTGGTGCCGAAATTGGGGGCGGTGCATCGCAAAAGCGGCGTACTCTGCACCACACGCCATTGGGACGGCCTCAGGACGTTACCTGAGGCCCACCCCCTGATGCTCCACCCCCGATGGGCTGAGTTCTGACGGCATCTGTCGCGTGTCCTATTTATTTTCGGGAACTCAGCATGGCGGCTGCAGACTAAACCCAGCACTGCCACAATTGGGGGTGGGGGTGGAGCTGATCTTCGGGCAGGGGGCTTTGGCGGGGGCTGGGGGTAAGGGCGAGGGGGTGGTCCGGGAGTGGAGAGCCTGGCCAAAGGGGACATTATTTGGCAGGCTCGCCACTCAAGGACCACCGAAAAAAAGGCGCAAAATGGCCACCGATCCTCCGATTGGTGGGGTGCTGGTAGGCACGCAGCGTAGAGCACCGGCTCTAGCTGTGGCTATGGCCGGAGAATTGCCAGGTTCCTGGCCATGCAAGGCCATGGCGGCAGCCTGCAGCGGCCGCACTGTGCAACATGGTGCTGGCGGGTGAAAGCAGAACTAGGGGACATAGCCTCAAAATAAAGGGAAGTAGATTTAGGACTGAGTTTAGGAGGAACTTCTTCACCCAAAGGGTTGTGAATCTATGGAATTCTTTGCCCAGTGAAGCAGTTGAGGCTCCTTCATTAAATGTTTTTAAGGTAAAGATAGATAGTTTTTGAAGAATAAAGGGATTAAGGGTTATGGTGTTCAGGCCGGAAAGTGGAGCTGAGTCCACAAAAGATCAGCCATGATCTCATAGAATGGCGGAGCAGGCTCGAGGGGCCAGATGGCCTACTCCTGCTCCTAGTTCTTATGTTCTTATGTTCATTCCCACACCGGCATCAGGACATAGTCTCCAAATCGGCGAATCCAGCCCATAAACTTTTAAATTCTAAATCTTTATTCACTTATTGAAAATAATTATTTTTTGTGCAAATAATGTTTACAGCTACCCTGATGCATATGTACTTTCACTCTTAATGTATGTAATGTTTTCTCAAGGAAAAAAAGGAATGTTTTTAGATCAGTTTAAGAGTGAATATGTTGATTAGTAAATGGCCAGGATATTTTTGTAAGAGGCAAGAAGAGTCCACACGAAGTTGGTCGAAAAGAAAAATGTACTTTATTTTACAATTACTATTTTATACAGCCCCCAACCGGGCCGACAATATTTCTACAAAGCAAACATTGTTAAAGACCCACTGCCCCCTTATCAGGGGAGTTTATATTCTGCACCATCCATGGTGTAGTTAATCATTCCTACATTGTAAGACCCTTGCAGGTTATAACAGATATAAACCATGTAAACGCAACGCAAACTGGAGGAACAACATCTCATCTTCCGGTTAGGCATGCTACAGCCTTTCGGCCTGAACATCGAATTCAACAACTTCAGATGATCAGCCCCACTTCGACCCATGTGTTTCCAGTTCATTTTAACTGTCTTTTACCATTTCTTTCTTAATATACATTTAATTCCCCCCCCCCCCCCAATCTTATCCACCTTTCCTGCACCTTTCTCCTCTTTGCTTCCCTCTTCCCCTCCCCCCACACCTACAGTTCACCCACTGATGTTAGTTTCCCTGCTGTTTGACCTTTCACATCTTTTGTCCTCTCTGGGGACTGCATTAACACTCTTTCCCCTTGGTTTCTGTGGCCATTAGCACCCAGTTTCCCCGGGTTTCTGTGGCTATGACTCATCTTTCATTCTCACTCCACAGTATAAATATTTCCCACTTTCTCTGTCTGTTAGCTTTGACAAAGAGACATCGGACTCGAAACGTTAGCTCTTTTCTCTCCCTACAGATGCTGCCAGACTTGCTGAGATTTTCCAGTATTTTCCTTTTCGTAAACCATGTAACCAGCAGGCATTGTTCAGAGTAGCTTTCCGTTTAGTTAGCAGCATGTGGTGTGGAGGAGTTGCAGTTGTACTATTCTGTTAACAATAGCTGTTAAATCTTTACTGTAAATTTACCTGCTGAGCAAAACTTGTACTACATCCTCAAACAAACTGAACCTATTCAGGGGGCAGCACGGTAGCATGGTGGTTAGCATAAATGCTTCACAGCTCCAGGGTCCCAGGTTCGATTCCCGGCTGGGTCACTGTCTGTGCGGAGTCTGCACGTCCTCCCCGTGTGTGCGTGGGTTTCCTCCGGGTGCTCCGGTTTCCTCCCACAGTCCAAAGATGTGCGGGTTAGGTGGATTGGCCATGCTAAATTGCCCGCAGTGTCCTAAAAGTAAGGTTGGGGGGGGTTGTTGGGTAACGGGTATAGGGTGGATACGTGGGTTTGAGTAGGGTGATCATTGCTCGGCACAACATCGAGGGCCGAAGGGCCTGTTCTGTGCTGTACTGTTCTATGTTCTATGTTCAGCTAACCAGTTCTATGTGAGACTGGTAAGTTTTTAATAAGCAAGTAATACCCCTGTTCCTATTTCTTACAGTCATATGTAAACCAGATCACAGCTCAGCAACTCGTGAAGACACACAGGGCACTGCAACATTGTAAGGAAAAATATTAACCCCAACAGAGGTCTCCCATTGGAACAAGAACACAGACTGCTGGGTATTTTTGGAGATAGAGGGGTTTATGAATAACCCTCCTCACGGTGCGGCTGATGAAAGTCATGAAGGTGGATGAGTGGTCACAAATGAAGGATGGGGAAAATGAATGATAACTGAAAAGAACTTTTAAATCATCTCCCTCCTAAATCCAACTACACACAGATTCTGCAATTTGAACTGAACACATGGCTGCACTTAGTTTCCACCCTGATACACATGGGAGAACGATAAATCCCCGACAATCTTTTCAAACTGACTTAATTGGAAAGCCCTTAAATCACAGGCAGAAGAGGAAGATGACCTGTGCTGCATTGTTACAAAATGGACTGGATTGAACAAATTGGTGTTGTAGAATTTTTAATGATATGTCTGACAACTAAAAAAACAGAATCACTCAAAGGCAGGAAGCTTCTTTTGAATAAAACATTGAAACAAAAGCTTGTGACTCGAAAGCAAAGGTTGAAATGGGAGAAAAATTCTGGCAAAATGAAATATTACAATTTAGGCAATCGAAACGACAGGGGTATAACGATTAAGCTTTGAGTGAGATGGATGCCAAAACTGTTTTTGTTTTTAAGCTCACCTGTTCCAGAAATGAAATTAGCTGCTCGCTATTTTACTGGAGTGAATGGCATCAACAGGGAAAATTACACATTTTTTAGGGATGTGCTTCGCTGAACTTAACCAGCTTCAGACTGTATTTTGCATTGAATGTTTGGAAGAGGTCTGATCAGAACTAGTGAAATTCTTGAATTAGCTTTTTATTGATGAAATTGCAGCACTGCGGCTGGTAAGTGGCAAATAACATTTGCTCCATACAAGTACCAGGCAATGACCATCTCCAATAAGAGAGAATCTAACCATCACCTGTTGACATTCAATGGCTTTCTCATCACTGAACCCCCCATTACCAACATCCTGGGGTTTACTATTGACCAGAATCTGATCTGGACCAGCTGTATGAGACCAGAAGAGTATAAGACGTAGGAGCAGAAGTCGGCCATTTAGAACATAGAACATAGAACAGTACAGCACAGAACAGGGCCTTCGGCCCTCGATGTTGTGCCGAGCAATGATCACCCTACTCAAACCCACGTATCCACCCTATACCCGCAACCCAACAACCCCCCCCCCCCCCTTAACCTTACTATTATGACACTACGGGCAATTTAGCATGGCCAATCCACCTAACCCGCACATCTTTGGACTGTGGGAGGAAACCGGAGCACCCGGAGGAAACCCATGCACACACAGGGAGGACGTGCAGACTCCGCACAGACAGTGACCCAGCCGGGAATCGAACCTGGGACCCTGGAGCTGTGAAGCATTTATGCTAACCACCATGCTACCGTGCTTCAAGTCTGCTCCACCATTCAATGAGATCATGACTGATCTGATATGATAATCCTCAACTCCACTTTCCCATCTTATTCCCATAACCCTTGATTCCCTCACTGATTAAAAATCTGTTTACCTCAACCTTGAACGTACTTAACGACCCAGCCTCTGCAGCCTTCTGCGGTAAAGAATTGCCTGATTTACGGCCCTCTGAGAGAGGAAATTCCTCCTCATCTCTGTCTTAAATGGGCTACCCCCTTACTCTGAGGTTGTGCCCCCTGATACTAAGCTCTTCCACAAGGGGAAACAACCTCCCAGCATCTAACCTGTCAAGTTGCCTGAGAATCCGATATGTCTCAATAAGTTTGCCTCTCATTCTTCTAAACTCCAATGAGTACAGACCTAACCTCCTCAACCTCTCTTCATGAGAAAATCCCTCCATACCTGGGATCAACCTAGTGAGCCTTCTCAACCTAGTGAACATTTCATTTGTCTGCTGATCTTGCATGTAGCATTTTGTGGGTTATGCATGAGGACACCCTAATCCCTCTGCTTTGTAGCTTTCTGCAGTCTTTCTCCATTTAAATAATATTCAGCTCCTTGATTTTTCTTACCAAAGTGCATAACTTTACATTTTCCGATATCATATTCCAACTGCCACGTTTTTGCCCACTTAGTTAAACTCTCAATATCCCTCTGTAGATTCTTTGCGCTATCTTCATCACTTCCTTTCCCACTTATTTTTGTGTCATCCACAAACTTTCCAATAATATATTAATTTCCCTTGCTCAAGCCATTAATAAATACAGTAAATAATTGTGGTTGCAGCACTGATCCCTGTAGCACTCCACTAGTTGCAGGTTACCATCCTGAAAATTCCCCTCTTTTCCCAACTCTCTGTCTTTATTAGTTAGCCAGTCCTTTATCCATGCAAATGTATGGGCTTTTATTTTATTAAAGAGCCTTTTGTGTAGTACCTTATGAAATGCGTTTTGGGAATTCAAGTAAATATCATATCTATTGCTTCCCCTTTATCTATCCTGCTCATTACCACGTCACAAATCCTAATAAAATTTTCAGGCACAATTTCCCCTTCATGAAGCTATGATGACTCTGCTTGATCATCGAATCATAGAATCGTCGAATCATAGAATCGGTACAGTGCAGAAAGAGGCTATTGGGCCCACCGAGCCTGCACTGACCCTCCGAAAGAACACTGCACCTAGGTCCATGCCCCCATCTATCCCCTTAACCTCACCTAACCCCGTGACTGCGTGGGTTTCCTCCGGGTACTCCGGTTTCCTCCCACAGTCCAAAGATGTGCAGGTTGGGTGGATTGGCCATGAAAAATTGTCCAAAATTCTATGATTAACCTAGGACAAAGGTTTGGCGCAACATCGTGGGCCGAAGGGCCTGTTCTGTGCTGTATTTCTCTATCTATCTATCTAACCCTTGGACACTAAGGGGCAATTTATCATTTTTTTTTTTTTATAATTTAGAATATCCAATTCATTTTTTCCAATTAAGGGGCAATTTAACGTGGCCAATCCACCTAACCTGCACATCTTTGGGTTGTGGGGGTGAAACCCACGCAGACACGGGGAGAATGTGCAAACTCCTCACAGACAGTGACCCAGGGCCGGGATTCGAACCCGGAACCTCAGCGCCGCAGGCAGCAATGCTAACCACTGTGCCACCGTGCCGCCCAGGGGCAATTTATCATGGCCAATTCACTTAACCTGCACATCTTCAGACTGTGGGAGGAAACCAGAACAGTCAGACGAAACCCACGAAGACACGGGGAGAACAACTGCACAGAGAAAGCCACCCAAAACCAAAATGGAAATTGGGTCCCTCAGTGTACCCGAAAAGGTGCCTGAGTGTGGCGACGAGGGGCTTTTCACAGTAACTTCATTACAGTGTTAATGTCAGCCTACCTGTGACAATAATAAAGATTATTCTTATTATTGAGGACAGTGAAGGAGTATGAGGAGTTTGAAATGCACATCAGGCAGATGGGAATGGGGTTGTCTGTGTGCAAGCTGCACTTCAAAGCGGAATAGAATTTTCTTTGAACTGACAGAAGATGCACAACCGTGAAAATCTATACATGGAGCTTAGGTTGAAATACCAGAAGTTCATTGCTACTCCATAGAAATTGCTGATAATTGTCGATATTTGTACAAACCTAAATATGAATTGCAGGTAAATAATATTTTATGACCGTTTCTTGTCCAACCATTACACACTGAAAGAACATGATATAAATCAAACATAACTGACTTATTTGGAAATAATACATATGTGACTATAGAGGAGATAACACTGAAGGCAACAATGGACAACTAGCCCTATTATGTTTACAATAATGCTTGGAAACTTTGTGGAAGTTATTAAAATGGACACCAAAAGGTTAAAAAATTCTCTGTTAGTAAGGTGGACCAACCCAATCGTTGCATTTGTGCAAAGGTTTCCTCATTTTAAACTAAAGAGCTGGTATTGACCTTCAGAAAGCAAAATACTGTACACACCCGTCAGCATCAATGGGGCCGAGGTGGTGAAGGTTAGCAGTTTCAAATTCCTTGGGGCACACATCTCCAAAGATCTGTCCTGGTCCACCCATAGAATTTCATAGAATTTACAGTGCAGAAGGAGGCCATTCGGCCCATCGAGTCTGCACCGGCTCTTGGAAAGAGCACCCTACCCAAGGTCAACACCTCCACCCTATCCGCATAACCCAGTAACCCATCCAACACTAAGGGCAATTTTGGACACTAAGGGCAATTGATCATGGCCAATCCACCTAACCTGCACATCTTTAGACTGTGGGAGGAAACCGGAGCACCCGGAGGAAACCCACGCACACACGGGGAGGATGTGCAGACTCCGCACAGACAGTGACCCAAGCCGGAATCGAACCTGGGACCCTGGAGCTGTGAAGCAATTGTGCTATCCACAATGCTACCGTGCTGCCCCTTACGTCGAAGCTACCACCAGGAAAGCACAACAGCGCCTATACTCCCTCAGGAAACTAAGGATATTCGGCATGTCCACATTAACTCTTACCCTCATTTACAGATGCACTATAGAAAGCATCCTATCTGGCTGCATCACAGCCTGGTATGGCAACTGCTCGGCCCAAGACCGCAAGAAACATCAGAGAGTTGTGAACACAGCCCAGTCCATCACACGAACCAGCCTCCCATCCATTGACTTCACCTACACCTCCTGCTTCCTGAGGAAAGTGGGCAGCATAATCAAAGACCCCTCCCACCTGGCCGACTCACTCTTCCAACTTCTTCCATCGGGCAGGAGATACAAAAGTCTGAGAACACGCACGAATAGACTCAAAAACAGCTTCTTCTCCATTGTTGCCAAACTCCTAAATGACCCTCTTATGGACAGACCTGATTAACACTACATCCCTGTATGCTTCACCCGATGCCAGTGTTATCTAGTTACATTGTATACCTTGTGTTGCTCTATCATGTATTTTCTTTTATTTCCTTTTCTTTTCATGTACTTAATGATCTGTGGAGCTGCTCTCAGAAAAGTACTTTTCACTGTACCTTGGTATACGTGACAATAAATAGATCCAAATCCAATCCAATCCATTTCACATTTTATGGTTAAAATTGTGAATTTTTTGTTTTAGAATAATTTTCCTTTCAGAATGATTTTAGATGCAAATACTTACAGCATTGACACAAAGATTGTCATGTAATGACCATATCAAACTTAATGAATCAGTTATGGAAATCATACAAATCCTTATATAATTGTGTATGGCTATGAATTATATAGCCATGTGTTTTAGATGACATTCGTCAGGGAAAAGTGAATAGAGGGATAGGGTTGAATGAGGTAAGATTTGAAGAGGCTCTTGTGAAGCATAAACACCACCACACACCAGTTGGGCCAAATTTTTTCTGTGCTCGAAATTCTATGTACCTATAGCAAACCCAGAGGAATGATAGCAGGTTTTCAATGATTTTCTATCAGAACTACAGAAGCAAATTACATAACAGTTACATCACAGAAACAGGTTCTGCACAGCTAGTCCAGGCTGCTGTTTATCCTGCATGTTAGCAGCATCCAACCCGTTTTCCACTAACTTCACTAACGTCGTCCTTTGATTCCTTTCTTCCTCATGCGTTTGTCTCGCTTCCCCTTAGATGCATCTTTGCGGGTTGCCTCAATTATTCCCTGTGGTAGCACACTCCACATTGAAACACTCTCTAGGAAAAGACATGCGGGATCATTGTTTATTAAGCAGTTAGTTTACAATGAAAAACTAAAAGAATCACACAGTCGAGCATGTGGTTGCTGTTTCAGCGTCGCACTGCTTGGACTTAAACCTCTTGGAAGAATATCCTGATTTAACTGGAAGATGATACAAGCAGGTTGTGACAGCCCATGAAGTGCTGCTTAAATTTTTCTGTGGAACTGATCAAAGCTTGAAACCAGAGAAAATAACATTAAAGGTCTGAAATCTTCACAGTTATTTCTTTTTTGTGGCAATCTTGAGCTGCAATAGGTTGGTGTCATGCGGAAACATTTCATGGCATGTTCAACGCTAATATGTAAGTAATCTTGAAGTCGAGCTTACAACTTGAAATCAAATCTATGGAATTCTGAAGGCTTCAAAATTGCTATCATACGAAGTTGTAGATGCATCATGTAGCTCGGAGAGTTGTGCCTCATTATTGATGCACTATAAATATCTACTGAGAGAAAACTGAAACCTTCAGTCCCATGCGATTGCTGAACGCCTCCGATTCTGACTTCGAACATTCCAAATTTAAATTGCTGCATCATTGGCAGCCAACTCTTCAGCTACTTAAGACTTTAAACTCTGAGATTCCCTCCCAAAACCTCTCCACCTCTTTACCTCTCCCTCCTTCTTTTGGTCATCTGCCCTAACATCTCCTGATGTGACTTGGTGTCAAACTTGGTTTGAGAGCACTCCTCTGCAGCACTGTGGAACATTTAGCTATGTTAAAGGTAAACACAAGTAGCTGTTGTGTTATATTATAGGGCATGGAGTCCGAGCCAAGGTTCTCCGTTGTGAGTCAGCCCTGCTACCGCTGCGAGTGGGGATGGGGAATTTGGCGCGTCATTTGCTGACCACTGTCAGTGTCATTTCCCATTGAAGCCATTGAAGCTGCCCCACAATGACAGGAAACCCATGGATGGCAGTGCACTGCTGGCTGGATCAAAGAATACCGCTGCCAGTAAATGGCCAGAAAAGTCCAGCATAGGGATTCAGGATATAATGTTGGAGAAGCTGCAGCACTTTGCCTTTGCTTTGGAATATTTTTATTTTGATGAGAATTTAGAATTCAACATGCTGAAGGCCTGGGAACCAAAACCGGTCAACAGGTGAACAGGTGATGGGTGCGTGGCTGCAGGATAGGATGTCGGCAGCAATGCTCGGATGAGCTGAAACATATGGATGCTGGGAGATCTGGGGCAGTAGGGAGAACATTGGAATAGTGATGTCTTGAGGTTACAAATACTTGGATAAGGAATTCAGGAGCACAGGGAATGAGGAGGGGCGGAGGTTCACATTATTGTGGAGACCACTTTACTAGTGTGATTAATTAAACTAAGGAAAACCCATATTATGGTTCAACCGCCTATCCCTTTCCAGCTTTAATTTATACTCATGAAACAAATCACATTTCAAAAAAAGACACAACAATGAGATTTTGTTTGAAAACATGATCGTCAGGAAGTCTGAACTGCAACTTCTGCCAAAGAGGAATGATGGGCATTTAATTTGTAGTATGATAAAATGAGTAGAAACTGTATAAAATCTGAATTTGCACAAAATCGTTCTCATGCAAAGTGCAATTCAGTGAGTATTTTTGCACAAGTGCTCATCTGGATGGGCATACATTACCACGAATGCTCTGAAGACACAGGGACTATAGCGGATTAAATTTTTCAAGTTTGCACAGATAGCATTTGCCAATTATACACCAAATCACAGACACTTTTGCAGCTGCGAATTCACTCACATTAGAAACTGGATGAAGACTTCTCATTTAACTTGGCATTTTTTTTACAGGGAGAAAGAGAGCGAGAGAGACTGATGCAGTGAGAGAGAGAAAGGCAGGGAGCAAGGGAAGGACAAAGACAGAGAACAAGGACACACAGAAAAGACAACATAAAATTTTTACCAGGGTGAGGTATCAGTCTGTGCTAAATTTAAAGTCAGGTCCGTCAGGCAGATGCTTAGTATTATAATCCAAATGTTCTTCTGGTCTCACTCCTTCGTCATTTACTCAAAATATCTTCATCGACAATTGAATTCATTCTTTCCTCAAAGAAAAAAAATCAAAACTCGTGTCTGTTACCAATGTACCTCCGATTAGCTAAGAGCAGGTCTGATTCCTGTAACACATGGGATAATTGCTTATTTCCCCTTCTCTTCAATGTGTGGCAAGCACTCAAAACCTGTCATAATTCTGACAGGCAAAACTGATAGATTGCCACATGGGACTTGAAAATGTGGCCCATCATACACAATTTTGGTTCTGCCCTTATTTTAGACTGTTGAGAACATTTCTGTGCGAAATGAAAAAAAAACCAGAGCGGATTGGAACATGATTGACATTTAACCATCATTGCAAAGTATGAGAAATTGAAGATGTTTATCCTGAGATTGCACTTCAGTCTGATACTCACTGCAATTTGACTCTATATAACATACATGGTCAACTGAATACTAATTTTATTATATATGTGCGGGAGGTGATGGCAGAGATTTTGGTAAATCAATCCAGAGCACCACCTACAGGCCAGGACTTGAAACTACATTGTTACAGGCAACTGTTTACTTGCAGGATTTCCATTCTAAATTTTTGTGTGCGCAATTTCAATGCTAAATTTTGACAGGCATGTGGCTAGAAATTGTGACCATGGAACTTTGGACAGGAAGTGTGACAGGATGATAAAATGAGAGTTTCAATAGCACTGATCATTAACGAGACAAACAAACCCATAGAATCTCTACAGTGTAGAAGGAGGCCATTCGGCCCATTGAGTCTGTGCTGACCTTCCAAAAGGGCATTCTATCTAGGCCCACTCCCCAGCCCTATCCCCTAACCTTGCGCATTGATCATTGCCAATCCACCTAACCTGCACATCTTTGGACACTAAGGGGAAATTTAGCATGGCCAATTCATCTAACCTACATGTAGAACTATATTGCTACTGAAATTAGACATTATGTTAACTTTTTATGCCTAGATTTATTGACAGAATATTGTCAATTAAGAAATATTTTTCATCTCTGTGTCTTCTTGTTATGCCAGTGAACTGGATGAAGACATATTCTGTACCAGAGTTGACCCTCTGCAGCTCAGCAGAGATGTAATTGAGCATTCCCGTAACAGCCTCCCTGAACAGGCGCCAGAATGTGGTGACTGGGGGCTTTTCACAGTAACTTCATTGAAGTCTACTCGTGACAATAAGCGATTTTCATTTTTCATTTTCATTTAATTTAATTTCATTTCATCTGTCCTTTGTGAGATTATGCTGGGAGAAATCCTAATGTTGGTGCTAACTGCGGCCTGGCCTAGGGATGCATTTTCACCATCAGCATTTCCAGTGAAGAGCTTCATGTACCAGGGGCATAGATCTGTAATTTGGGCACACGCTTAATTCACAGGCCAAAGGCTTTCTAGGCTTTACAATACGTGCTCTTGTCACTTGATAATCTTGTGCTAGGATTGTGGAAAGTGGAAATTAAACTCTTGTCTTTACTGTAGGGAAGGGCGAGGTGCATCCCAAAACTTTCCATCACTTTTTTAAAAAACTCTGAACAGAGAGCAGTGATAAAGCTTCATATTTTGTATCTTCTGACGGTTAGCCTCTGAGTCAGAGATAATGGATTCAGCTTGGAAATTAAGCACATTAGCTAGGCTGTACTGAAAAAATGCTGGATTATCAGTGATGGCCTTTGGATGGGGTAATAATTCAAGCCCACTACAGTGGCAGATGTTAAATATTCTATGGCACTGTTTGAAAAGGATGGGGAGTTCCCCTGGTTGCCATTCCATCAACATTCAACACCACAAAAAAAATTACAGATGAACTGGTCAGCCAATTTACTGTGTGTAAAATGGCTCCTGCATTGCAACAATCGCAAAGTTATTTTTGCTGAATCGATTTTTAAAAGTATGGAAGGGTCACTATATAAATATCAGCCTTTATTTTTGTGCGCGGAGATTTTGTCCAGATAATCTTGCTGACCAAGGGTAAGCCTTCTAAATTCATAAGAAGAAAAGATTGGCATTTATTTGGCGCTTATCATGATCCAAAGTGCTCTCCAACAAATAAAGAACAAGTAAAGTAAAGTCGCCATAGTCCGAGATGACTTTCGGCTGCATCCTCTTCTGAGGGGGAGAGCTGACTGATGGTGATTTAACCTGAGGATCACCACAACTCAGGTGAGGAGCGAGGCTGAGGAGGCGGGGCCTTTGTGAGCAATGCCAGACGGCACGGGAATCCAACCTGTGTCACTGATCTAATTCTGCATCACAAACCAGTTGTCCAGCCGTCTGAGCTAAACCAGTTCCCGAGAAAGTGTAAACTTTGTTGTAATGTAGGAAGCATGGCAGTCAATTTTCACAAAGCAATATGACAATGACCAGAGAATCTGCTTTTAGATATCGGTTCGTTCGTTGCATAGATGAGTTAAAAGATGATCTGCTGGGGCAGCACTGTGGCGCAATGGTTAGCACTGCTGCCTCACAGCGCCGAGGTCCCAGATTCGATCCAGGCTCTGCGTCTCTATTCGTGTGGAGTTTGTACATTCTCCCCGTGTTTGCGTGGGTTTCGCCCTCACAACCAAAAGATGTGCAGGGTAGGTGGATTGGCCATGCTAAATTGCCCCTTAATTGGAAAAAATTAATTGGGTACTCTAACTTTATTTTTTCAAAATTAAAGAAATAAAAATATGAGGTGCTGAACCAGGTACTAGTTTTCAGGAAGAGCTCGAGCTTACCTGTTGACACAAGAAACAAATTGCCAAGATTTCATTTTTCAATATCTGGCATCACGTCCTCTGTGATTGGCATCCCCAGCTATTGTGCGACGTAATATACAAGAAGGGCAAGCAGTCAGTTCCCATTTCATTTCACAGAAGTTCCACGTTTGAACAGTTTGAAAGGAATAATCACTTTTTAAACAGCTAAGACTGAATGTAGTTCCCCAACCCCTGTCATCCAATGGCCAGTTGTAAATTGGGAGTCATAAATGAAAATTGAATCATTAAGATATAAAATGAGGGTAAAATCTAATAATTTTACCACTATGCAGTCAATAAAACAGATAATGTGATCTTCTAATCAGATCCCATGGCCTGAAAGATCTGCTACACATATGCCAGCTCATTGCAAGATATTGGCTCAATCCCAAGAGTCCAATGAGTGTTATAATATATATCCACTAATTGTCTGTTCACATGGCTAATTGTTAACTAATCGCTCAGTAAGCCTCATACGTTCAGTAATTACTCCTGAAGAAACAATTAAAAGAAATGTAAATACAATACACGATACAATAAATTGCATAAAGAACACAATGTGGGTCATTCAATTAATCTCACGGCCACTTTGTGCATCAGTTCTTGATGCCAGTTTATGCTTATTTAATGCAAGGTATTCTGATAAGACTAGCACATTCACAACATTTACTTGAACTGGACAAAAGATTATCCTAATTAATAATGTCAGTGATGAACTGACAATCCGTGGGCTGGATTGTCCATTCTGGAGATAAAGTTCTCCTGCCGGAGTAAAATCGCTACAGCTCTGGTGGAATTGGGAGCGGCACCCAGGACTGGTTCCCTGTCCTTCCCCATGCAAATTTATGTGGGGTGGAGAGCTCTGTTGGAATCTGGACATTAGGCTGCCATTTTGAGTGGGCAGCCCGTACCGAGGTCCGACAGCTGGTCCCCCAAGTTCTCTCTTAATCTACCGTTCGGGTATCCTCGATGGGGTGTCCCTTGACCAGGCCAAAAAAACCCAGCAAAGTGCTGTTGAATAGTTGGGTCTTTCTCGCTGCTGCAGGCACCGTGAAACACCCCACTAAACCCGCCCAAAACCGGACATTGATGTTTTTGGTTAAATCACGCCCGAGGAGTCTCTCCCACTCTTACCGCCAGCCATTGCCATGCATTAAAGGGATTTTACAGGTTGATACTTAACCTGTTGGTGCCTTCCTTGGCCAACAAGTCCTGGGGTGTGACTCAAACCCAGAGCTTCTACCTCTGCGGTAGGGATGCTGTCCACTAAGCCACAGGCCTCCATTACAGCAATGACTAAATAGCACGTTATTATTTCAAAAGCACTTTTGGGAGCCTTATAGACATTGAAGGCACTTTATTTCATTGTCTTTGCTTCACACCAATGCTGGATTATCAGAGTACAGAATTTCAGCAGAAATGCTAACATTTTAATAGTCCATGGGCGCAATTCTCCGCACTCACGACGGTGCGGAGAATAGCGGGGTTCGTAAAATTTTACGGCCACGCTAGTCTGACGCCCTCCCGCTATTCTCCCCCCCCCCCCCCCCCACGCCCGACTCCCGATACGAATCGCCGCCGCCGTTTTTTTACGGCCAGCAGCGATTCTCAGCTGGCGGATGGGCCGAGTTCCCAGCCCTTTACGGCCGTTTTTACGAACGGCAAACACACCTGGTCTGGCCGTTCGTAAAAACGGCCATAAAGTGCCGATTTTTAAAACCATGGCACCGATTGGCACGGCAGTACCACGGCCGTGCCAAGGGTGCCATGGGCCCGCGATCGGTGGGCACCGATCGCGGGCAGCGTGTCCGATACCCGCGCACTCTTTGTCCTTCCGCCGCCCCGCTGTATCACTTCGCGGGGCGGCTGAGGGGCATCCCGGCCCGCGCATGCGCGGGTTTCGCGCAAATGCGCAATGATGTCATCCGCGCATGCGCGGGTTGGAGTCTTCCAATCCGCGCATGCGCGGCTGACGTCATGTGACACGTCAGCCGGCGCAAACTCTGGCAAGCGGGCTTAACGAAATTCGTTAAGCCCGCGATGCCGGAGTTTACGGCGGCGGTATGCTAGCCCCGACCGGGGACCAGAATCGGTTCCCGGTCGGGGAGGGGGAGGCTGGTGTCAAACCCGCCCGGATTTGACGCCAGCCTTACGATTTCTCCCTCTCTGGGAGAATCGCGCCCCATGTACCTACGGCTGTGCCACTTTAAGACGTTAGACTTGAATAATTATTTTAGCAACTCTAAAGTAAAATATCATTTAGTTTCTTATAGAACAGAGAACATACAGTGCAGAAGGAGGCCATTCGGCCGATCGAATCTGCAACGACCCACTTAAGCCCTCACTTCCACCGTATACCCGTAACCCAATAACCCCTCCTATCCTTTTTGGTCACGAAGGGCCAATCCACCAAACCTGCACGTCTTTGGACTGTTGGAGGAAACCGGAGCATCCAGAGGAAACCCATGCATTCTAAACATATAGAAAACTATAAAAGAAAATGCTTGACTTCTACAGAATCCCTACAGAGCAGAAGGAGAACATTCAGCCCATCGAGTCTGCTCTGCCCCTATGAAAGAACATCCTACCTTGGCTCACTCCACCAACCTATCCCTGTAACCCCATATAACCTATAGATATTAAGGGGGAATTTAGCATGACCAATCCACCTAATCTGCACATCTTTGGACTGTGGGGGGAAACCGGAGCACCCAGAGGAAACCCACGCAGACACGGGGAGAACGTGCAAACTCCACACAGCCACCCGAGGTTCGAATTCAACCCAGGTCCCTGCCGCTGTGAGGCAGCAGTGCTAACAACTGTGCCACCGTGCCACCATTATTGCATAGAATAATAGAATCATACAATTTACAGTGCAGAAGGAGGCTATTCAGCCCATCGAGTCTGCACCAGCTCTTGGAAAGAGCACACACCCAAGCTCAACCTCCACCCTATCCCCATAACCCAGCCACCCCACCCAACACTAAGGGCAATTTTGGACACTGAGGGCAATTTAGAATGGCCAATCCACCTAACCTGCACATCTTTGGACTTTTGGGAGGAAACCGGAGCACCCGGAGGAAACCCACACACACACACACATGAGGAGAATGTGCAGACTCCGCACAGACAGTGACCCAAGCCGGGAATCGAACCTGGGACCCTGGAGCTGTGAACCAATTCGGTGCATCTGTAGTATTTATTCATATCCTTTGGTATATTTATTAATATACTTCATTGCCTGGGCACTGCAAAATTAATAAAGAATATTCAATGGGTTTGATGAATGAATCTTCCAAAATTAAACCCTGCCGGGAAATTAATGGTAATATTTTGACACGTTCTGTTCCTCGATGCAATCTATCCGAAATGTATTCAAACATATTCTGTTCTCTGAACATCTTGCTGTATCCTGAACATTTTACTTCCTGTGTTTTTTTAAAAAGTTTAGGCAAGACCTCTTAAGCTGCTTTCTCTCCACTATATGCTCTTCTTGGTCTTTGGTCCCTGCACTATTGCTGAATGAGAGGATTTGTGAATTAGCAGAGAAGGAGTAGAGTCCATTTGATTGGATTACTCTTCTAATTAGTGCTGGATGATTGAAATATCACAATTTGATTCGGTCTCATCCAGTCCCTGTCCACGTATGTGCCACAAGGAGTTATCACAAACATTTGCATTTGTATTTACCACATGGTTATCAGCCGGAAAGACATTTGCCCCTCCTCCGCCCTTGGACTTTATGGTTAACTGCAGTACCCGCCACTAACCTGTGTGAGATCAGTTAGTCTGGGGCAGATATGTGATTAACATTGGGAACTTCCTTCTCTAATGTATTTATTGCCAACAGCAGATAATCCTCTTAGATTTTTCCTTCTTGCCACGTGATGTAAGTCAACTAAGTCTTCGAAGCACTGTGATTGGCTTGCTTCTGCTCCTGTCATATGATGCAAATATGAAATATGGCAAAATTCCCACATCGCAAAGCATTACAGGGGGTACATTTTCAATGTCATGGCAGGGTGATTTTTTAACCTATTGGGCAGAAAGTTAAATGCTGTACTCATGTTCCTGCCTGCTTGTGATATTCAAAGCTGGGAGCAAGAAGGTGGAAATTGACAGTCAGTGCAATACCGTACAAATGCCTAACTTACTAAACCATAGTCTGCTATTTTTACATAAATGTTAATCCATTTTAAACAATATGGTAATCCCTTTATTAGATAACAAACACAGAAATAATTTGAATGAGTATGCTATTTATTTGATTCATATTATCAAACATGAATTCAGGTTTTGGACTGAACTAAGAGGAAATATATTATACAGTAACGTAGCCTGACGTTTATTGGAATGTAACACAATGTTACAATGATATCTGTATCCTTTTAATTCCTTTAATTGTTACCATGGTTCTCAGTTGGCTTTCCAAAGAAAAATGCAATCCTAAGTATCTAAATGAAACATCTTAATTTTTCACAGTCAATGGCATAATTTCTTAGTGACCCTTGCATTCAAGAGCCTATCCTTCGAAGAATGCAATGAACCTGGGGACAGGAGCAAAGCAGCAGCCTCTATTTGTGCTACTTCCATTCGTTGCAATTCTCCCATTAGCACAAAGTGCAATGACATTTAATAGATAGCAACGGTAAATTAGTTGGCAGAATGCCTGATTTTTCAGTGTCACACTTTTGTTGCGTGACTATATTTTTGACAGACTGTGGCATGTCTGCAAGGACCGAAAATGAATGTTCTGTTGTCAAACTGCCTCCAGCAGTTAGAACATTACCTGAGTGGTGAAAATTGGCTGGGTGTCAAGTCAGTGACATGGAGACAGGCAGTCCTAGTTTTGAGGTTAGTCCCCCATATGTGTTGGATGTACTGCTTTGACAGGCACTGACAGGTCAAACCCATTTAAGATGTGACAATGTACATCCTGATTCATGAATGCCAATTTTTTTTGTTAATATTTCTGTGTAGTTTTGGAAAGATGCAGCAAGTTGGATATATTTGAGAGGTGATGATAGATTGCACTATGTTTTAAGGGCCTGAAAGGCACTGGTTTCAGGCAATTAAAGTTAGTTTCAGAGATTGATGGCTAGATACCAAATTGAGTAATAATCCTTCAGAAAATGCAGTGGGTAATCCGTTGTCATGTATTGCAAATCAAGATGTCACCCACAGCAGAATAGTGAACATGTAAGGCAAAACATAATCGAGTAAAATGCAATTTATCTTAACAATGAACAGACAATGATGATTATGTTATCACGAACAGACTCAAAAACAGCTTCTTCCCGCTGTTACCATACTCCTAAACGACCCTCTTATGGACTGACCTCATTAACACTACACCCCTGTATGCTTCACCAGATGCCGGTGTTTATGCAATTACATTGTGTACCTTGTGTTACCCTATTATGTATTTTCTTTTATTTCCGTCATGTACTTCATGATCTGTTCAGCTGCTCACAGAAAAATAATTTTCACTGTACCTCAGTACACGTGACAATAAACTCATCCAACTCCAATGGCAGCGATCTTATGAAAGAAAAGAAAGTCAAATGGCACAAAAGAAATGAACTTTATAATTCTTGTACATAGATTCACTGCTTTAATCAAAATTGTAAGAAGTCTTACAACACCAGGTTAAAGTCCAACAGGTTTGTTTCAAACACGAGCTTTCGGAGCACGGCTCCTTAGTTACTGCAACAATTGGAAACAGTGAATTCAGTTCAATGGATTATCATGCGCCTTCCTTCTTATTTGTTATTATTTTGTTTCTACCCCGTATTGTTGGTCTGATGGTACTGTTATTCAACAACTACTGCTTTTAGACATATGGGAGAAACTGCATAGATGGTGACACCTACTCTGAGTGAAGTAGAGGGAGGCAAACCAGTGTATTATTGCCAGATCCTTTCTCAGGCCCTGGCAAGAGAAGTAGCTCTATATGCATGTGCTTATTATTTTGATTATCTGTTGAAGAGACGTGAGCATTGCTGGCACAGCCAGCTTTTATTGTCCACCCCGCCCAATTGCCATTGAGAAGGTGGCGGTGAGACACCTGAGTCCATGTGGTGTAGGTCCAGCCACAGTGCTGTCAAGATGAAGAGTGGCTTGGAGGGAAACTTCCAGTTGGTGACGTTCTCATTCTCCTGCCATTCTTTTGATTCGAGGTGGTCGTGGTCAAAATACTATTGAAGAAACCTTGTCAAGTTACTGCAGTGAATCTTTTGGTTGATGACATGGCACGCAGATAGTTGAGGGAGTGCATGTTTAAGTTGGTGCTTGGGGTGCCAATCAAAACATTTGCTTTGTCCGAGATATTGATGACCTTCTTGAGTGTTATTGGCGCCAGGCAATTGGAGTGTATTCCATCAATGGCCTCACTTGTACTTTGCTGATGGTGAAGAGGTTTTCAGGAATCAGGACATAAATTATTTGCAACTGAATTCACAGCCTCTGCTCTGCTCTCATAGCCACAGCATTTATATGGCTGGTACGGTTAAATTTCTGTTCAATAGTACCCGCAGGATGTTGATGGTGGGGAATTCAGCAATGGTAATAGCTTTGAATGTCATGGGGAGATGGTTAGATTTGCTCTTGTTGGAAATGGTAATTATCTGTGTGATGATCCCCGTGGAGCCTGATAACGTTTAAAGAGAAATTTATACTTCCAGTTAATAGCTAAAAGACTTACATGACAAGATTTCATGTTTCAAGACTTCTGCAGTAGTAAAAGACAAAATATTTTTTTAATAAACACTCTCTTGGTTGGCAACTTATATTTTAACCCACAGAACAGAACTTTTACCTTATTACTTTTGGCACAGCAGAAAATAAAATTTCACAATCATACCTTGCACTGTCTGTTAAGTAGACATTCAATTCTCTCAGAACCAGCCAAACTGCATCCTTAGATCCTAAGGGTTTACTTTTGTTCTTTTCATTTCATAGCCTGGTAACTTTTAGTCTCAAAATTGTCTTTCACAATGAGTTTCTTTTCCCCAGAAAGATTTCTTGCAGCACAAGCTCGGCGAATCTTCCTGCCTCATTTTAACACTACATGACTTGATCTTTTCAATCTGAACATGAGCACGCACCCACAATCCTACTTGGTGAACCACAGCATTATACCAACTTAGCTTCTCTCCTCATCCCGGAGCCTGGCAGATTAACCATGTTTGTGAGTTATTGGGAATATCTTAAGGCCCTTTCCCTCTCAAAGCCAATCTCCAAGGCAACATAAATCGCATGGGCCTTGTATCAAGGTAAAAATGCTGATTAGCTAGGTATGCCTATAGCATGCTTCTTCTACTGTTTTGCATGCATGTTGTCTTGTGCTGGAACTTTGCCAGGTTGACACCTCATTTTTAGATATGTCTGATGTTGCCGCTATCGTGGTCCCCGTAATTTCTCACTGAATTAGGGTTGACCCCCTTGCTCAACAATAAGGGTAGAATGAGGAATAGGCTGGACCATGAGGCGACAGACCATTAAAAAAAGGAATAAGAATGAACAATTTTCCCAGCTGTAAATTTTTTATTTTGATTTGCACAAGTTGTAGTTACAAACTGTGACTCGGTGTGAGCCTGAACCAGCATCCAATTACCCTTTGTACATGAGCCACTGCAGAGGCAGACATTGGTGTGTGTGCTTGGGTGAGGAGCCAATGATGCAAAGACACCATCTGCGGGATTATGATTGAATACCTCTAAGTCAGAGTCCCTGCTAAATGTCTTCCAGCCTGTCTCCATTCAACGTGGGTGATTGTAAATCCAAGTTAGGCTGCACATTTTGTGTGGATTGAAAAATGGCAGCTCCTTTCCTTTGGCACAAAATGAGCAGGATAGATGCTCGATAATTGATTGCTGATGTCTCATTTATTGCAGCCACGCTAATATAAAGACCTCTTTTAAACTTCACACATTGGCAACCACTTTGAGCAAAATTGGTGAGCAACATTCAAAATATTAAAAAATATTCAGCGACATACTTGCATATAAGTAAAGAAGAATGAACTTCCCAAATCTTTTCATAGGTTCCACTTGATATTGCAGTAATAACCCTAATAAAATATATTTGTCTAACTCATTCTCTGGACTCCAAATACTGGTGCCTGGCATTTGCCCTACAAGAGAACAAGTAAAATAAGACCTATTTGGCATTTCCTTTAATTATTTTCTATCTGCTGCACAATTTTCCACTTCAACGTTGTGAGCATTGATTTCTGTCAGGAAAGATTCAACTCATATTATTCCTCAGAATTTTACAAATGGATTTATGGAAATCAGACCTCATTTATAACTCATATGAAATGTCAAGTTATGAATGACTGAAAAATGGCATGTAATTTTCTGCAATGAATTTTCCTTTATATATATATTTGGGACCTTTCACAGAACTTACATTTTTTTAATGTTGAATATATTTCCAAAAATATGCTGTAAATATTATGCCAAATGCACCCTGTTCTGCGTTCATTGAAAATCAGCTGCAGTGTTGACTGCAGCACTAAGCCTGTGACATCTATCACTGTAACGCTGGTTGCTATGGAAATAAAGTCTTTGTGGGTGGTGAGGTACACCTCAGCTTGCTCACATTCCAAATCTTACTCATATACAATTACAGTGTAGCAGGAGTCCTACTCTTTGAAATTAAATTCTACATTAAAATCCCGATTAATTGGAAACTATCAGTGGTACAACATCAATGCTGTTGATTATGGCATTAGCACTGCCAACCAAGTTGCAATGTTCCTTTAAGGGCTGCAGTGATCTTTCTGAATGATACATGCCTCCAATCTGTGTTGGAATTCTTCGACCGTTGTGATTCACTTTTCTCGCCGGCTAGTGTGTTTCCCAGCGGCATGGGGTTGCTTCAATGGGAAATCACGTTGACAAGCGGGAGTATAGAATTCCACTGCCGGAAAACTGTGCATCGCTGAGAAATGCGCAGCTAGGGGACCAGAGAATCCAGCCCCGGCTGTTGGATTATTTACTTTAAAAATATGAATTTTAGAAGTATTGAATATACAAAACCTTTGTTATTAAGTCTATGAGTCCCATTATAATTTTTTATTTATTTATTATAAATTTAGAGTACCCAATTATTTTTTCCAATTAAGGGTCAATTTAGCGTGGCCAATCCACCTATCCTACACATCTTTGGGTTGTGGGGGTGAAACCCAAGCAGACACGGGGAGAATGTGCAAACTCCTCACGGGCAGTGACCCAGGGCCGGGATTCGAACCCGGGTCCTCAGCGCCGTAGGCATCAATGCTAACCACTGTGCCACCGTGCTGCCCTAGTCCCATTATAATTAAAGTTTAGAGCCAAACTGATATAACAAATGGAAGATTAAGTTTATTCCATGTGCCGAACAGGCGCCGAAAAGTGGCGACTCGGGGCTTTTCACAATCATTTAATTGCAGTGTTAATGTAAGCCTACTTGTGACAATAAAGATTATTATAATAAAAAGAAAATATCCAAGAATTTTACAACTACAATTCTGGCAGCAACATGAGTCACTAACATTTGTCAAAATAAAACACGGATTAAGCATTTGGTTGGGAAGCCAATGAAAAAGTCAATGGCCTTGATTGGCCAGTAGTAAGCTTGTGGGCATGAAAGAGATGCTATCTGCATAATTGTCCTTTTGTTCGGTGTGTAACTATGTGTCAATGACCTGATGTTTCATCCCGTTTCTTTATTGTCAGCTAATCCCTTACGCCATATCAACAGGAAGTTGACTTTGTCTCAGTTGCTGATTTGCAATAATAATTAAGGAATTTAGACATTGCATGCTGTGAAAATTGCTTCCAAGCATTTGTAAGTTTTCAAGTATTTCTCGTGCTACTCTTGACATCAGGACAGGATTTTATGCTGTGAAGTAATGGAGAGAATTCTCTGCACAGAGATAGGGAGCCACGCTTAGACATACAGAGATGTTAACCTGGAGCAGCTGAAGGTCAATGCCATATATTAGAGAAACATCTACCTGAGAGGAACGGTTTTGTACATAAATCATCTACAATATAGAAACACACGTTTAATGTGTTTGATTTTGTGATTTACAAGTAATAAAAGGGAACTTTCATTCACACTTGGTGTGAGGGACTGGCTGAAAATATGAAGTTAGAGATTGTCTTTCCCATGTTGGCAAAGCGGTCAAATCTAAATCAGACCGAGCAATCTTACCTTTGTTTTAGCTCTAACAGCCTTAAATAAAAAGAGTATGGAAATGTGGTTCTAGTAGGCTGAGGCTTTTGGTACAGAATTATATCTTGCCATTCAGCTTACTCCAGAATTATTAATGTTAGTTATGTCAATTTTTGAATTGCTAAAATGAGTGAATGCCCTTCGAAGATGTTTCAAGTATAAGGAAATACAATCTTCTTCCGACCATGGGCGGATTGTCCAGTCTCCGACACCAAAATCACGTTCGGCGATCAGCTGGAGAATCCACGTTGGGACCGAAATCGGGGGCGACGCCGCTTTTGCGATGCGCCGTCCACTCCAAAACGGAGCACTCCAGGAGTACACCGCACGCCGTATGGACGGCTCAGGACGTTATCTGAGGCCCTCCTGCCGATGCTCCGCCCCTGTTGGGCCGAGTTCCTGATGGCGTTGATCGCGTGTGGTATTTATTTTCGGGTATTCGGCATAGCAGCTCGGGACTGAGTCTAGTGCCACCACAGTCGGTTGGGGGAGCCAATCAGCGGGCAGGTGGTGGGGGCACTGGTGAGGGGTTGTCCGGGGGTGGTGCAGGCCAAGCCCGTGTGGCTGGCACCTTGTTGCAGGGCACGGCCGCTGCCATGTGCATATGCGCGGCCATGGACCCGGCAATTCTCCAGCCATATCCGCAGCTAGAGTCGGGGGCTCTACGCTGCATTTGGGGCTTTCCCCCACATGGGGGATGGCCATTTTGCGCCATTTTTCCGGTCATAAAACACCACTGTTCCCACACCAGCATCAGCAATTTAGTCTCAGAATCAGAGAATCCAGCCCCAACTTTCTGTGAGAGGCTTTATGGAGCTGCCTTGCCTTACTATGTCTGCCTCCAGAGGAAACGTCATGACATAATCACACATCTATATGCCAGTTAGTCACGCAGAAAAGAATTGCATTTCCAAAACTCAAATGCCTCCTTTTTCACATCAGAAAAAGATACACACGCACCCTTTTTCATATCAAAAACAATACAAATGTCCTCTTTTTATATCAAAAATGAGATACAAACATCCTCTTCTTTCATATAAAAAAGATGCAAAGATCCCCCCTTTCCCAGCAAACAAAGGACACATTTGCATGCACGATCCCGTGTGACTGTGAGTTACCACTATATATTCATTGTTCCCATGAATTAGCAATTGTTTGGTCCACCAGTCAGTTTATTAATGATTTTTTTGCATGTTAACATTAGCTGCAGATCTGCATGATATTCTCTATTTGGAGAGAGTCTTTCCCATGGTTCTTGTTTCCTCAATGACTGTTGTTGTTCCATTGTGGTTTCTGGGGACACAGAAACCTCTCGGATTGCCCTAATTCTGTACTCAGCAGAGCTGGTAAAATCCCATCTCCTGATTTCTCTACTTCATTGCTTGAGTACATATGACTGCAGTTGCAGATAAGTTGTTTTTTAAAATTCCGCTTTGAGTTACCAAATGTGGATTGTGGTCATTCTTTCCTCCTGGTATCCTTGTGCTGTCTCTGAAATGTATTTGGTCAGATCTCACATAGCTTGATTCATGGAAGACTTCAATTTATCATAGATTTTCAAAGGTATATACTCAGCTGGAATCTTACCCTGAAAAACTTCCAGTTCAGATCTAATGTGAGCATTTTGCTGTAGAACATTTATCTTTAGCTCCTACATTTCATTGCAACTACATGGTTGGCAACTGTCTTTTGGTTTACTTGAATATTGTCTCCCTCTCTCTGGGACCTATGGTCTCCCTCTCTCTGGGGACTTCTGTCTCCCTCTCCCTGGAGTCTTTTGTTTACCTCCCTATCTCTGGGGCCTTTTGTTGTCCTTTCTCTGTCAGTACATTCAGGGTTACCATCCCCATCTTTTGATTTGCTCCAACTGAGCTGAGTGGCCGTTACATCCCATCAATGATCTAGAACTCAAAATCTTCCTTCTCGCTATTGCATTGGGCTGTCAGACTAATTTATCCACTCGGTATAAGTCTTGTACATAACATATAGTCTCAATATTACTTTCAAGGGATTCATTTTTAGATCCTGATGTTGAGCCACTTCACACAGATCTGTTCCTATGCGTTTCATACTCTCCCCCTTGGGTCAACATTGTCAGAGTCACAAAGCATTTGTTGCCTATGGACTTGACTGAATGAATCTGTTGTATTTTGTATAGTTCTTCATTACACTCTTCTGCTAACATGTCTCCACTGGCTGTCTTTATCGGCTTGCTTTGTTTTTTTTCTGGTCAGACACTTGTGTATAAAATGATTTTGTTTCTTGCATTCAAAGCACTGCTTTCCTCAATCTAGGCAATCCTTCTTTCCCAGGCATGCTGTCCTCTGCAGTATTTGTAGCCTGCCCTTTGTCTGTAATTGCTCAGCTCTTTTGGCCTGAACTGTCTCTCAGCATAATGTATCTCCTGGTCTGGTCTGCCATACATCTAGCTGATGTTTCACAATCACTATATTTTAATGCACACCTAGCGTGATCTTTAGCATCAGTTCTCATTCTTCAGTAGACTTGCTCTCACTAAGGTGTCTCTCACAGCTAAAACTACTTTATCTTTAATCGGTTTATCTTTTAGCTATCCAAATTCACATGATACTGCCATGACGTACAGTTCAATGGTCCTGTTTTCATTCTGAACTCTAATGTTTAATGCATAATGTTCATATGTAACATTCACTTGGGGTAGATGAGGCTTTGGGATTCAACCCCTTCGCCTCAGAGAACTCAAGCGAGTGCTGTTTGGTGCTGGTGCCCACAAATGGGGGCCAGATGGAAAGGCACTCCGAGGGATCAGAGGCCACCAGCAGCATGACCTTTGGGTCGGGTGCCGCCCTGGCACTGCTGGTGCCACTTTGGTACCCTGACAGTGCCAGCCTGACACCCTGATAGTGCCACCTGGGTTACAGCCTGGCACAGCCAAGGTGCCTGGATGACAATGCCAGGTTGGTGGTGCCAAGTTGGCATTGTTTCCATGCTTGTGATCAGGTCAGGGTTGACCGGTGTGGGTGTTGGGGAGTGCAGGACGGGGCAGGGTGGGGTGGCCGGGACCCTCTCATATTGCATTAGGGCTGGAGGCAGGCGGGGTGGAGGTTAGGGATTGTTTTGGTGGCCACGGAGATTAGGACGCCATTTAAAAATGGCGTCCCAATCTCTCGCTAAAATGGGGAGTTCCAGCAATCGGAGCTCTCAACTGTCAAAATGCGGAGCTACATGCATTCTTGGCCACCCATTTCTCATTAAGGCCCCTTATTCAACACGAGTCGCGTTGAATAGCCATGTTTTTCGCGGCACTGCGAGGGCTGGAAAACACGCGGATAAACGCGCTCACTCGGGGATTTTGTTCTTCTTTGGGAAAAACATGCCCATAAACCTCTTAAGGAGTTCAACAGGGCAGATCTTATGCAAATGTTTCTGGCAACAGAATTGAGAACATGGGGTCGCAGTGTCAGAATGAGGTCGGCTGAGGAATGATATGAGAAGAAATTTCCTCACTCGAAGGGTTGTGAGTTTTGGATATCCCACCGCAGAATAGCTGTGAATGCTCAGTCATTGAGGAAATTCAAAATCGAGATCAATAGGTTGTTGAGTCTAATATTATTCATTATGGGTGGTTGGACATTTGAAATGCCCCAGGTTTCTTGTCCACTGGAAAGTTGACTTGTGGAGCTCCTTGACATGTGGCGAAGCTGCTCACCCAACAGCTGGCGGAGTCCTAATTCCCATACGCTAAATGGGGCCTGATAACGTCAATGGGGCCCAACAGCAATTTTTGACTTCAATGTGGGATAAAAAAATTCTAATGACTCACCACTCTTTGAGAGAAGATATTCTTCCATAAATCCTTCTTAAATGAGCACCCCTTATTCTGTGACCATGCCCTCAGGTCCTGCATTCTCCCATGAGTGGAAACATCCTCCCTACATTTACCCTGTCTAACCCTTAAAGGCTGCCCAATTGTCTGAAGACTGAACATCAATTCCAGTCCACTTCGCACCTGTCTCATGCGATCAGTAGGTCAGTAGACCCTCTTATATTATTGAGGCCAAGCTATTAAAATTGGCGGAGTCTCAAACTGATGTAGACAGATGTGAAACTAAGTAAAAGCAGAAGGCCTTCAAAATCTCCTAACAGTTTCCATGGCATTGGCTACGTCGCCAAATAGAGAAACAAGGAACACCCAAGAACCATTCAGAATTATAGCTGCGTGTCCACACTTTATAACAAGCATACTTCTCCCCAAACTAATACCAATCATGAGAAAAATATAATTTAATTATCTTTGCTTAAGGGAATATTATGCATTGAAATTTTATCCTGACTACAGATGTTATAAATCTACTGTGCCATCTGTTGTTACCCAGAAGTCTTTGCCTACGCCAGCTTGAGAACAATTGCTACTGCGTAAATTGTGTATTCCGGAGAGAAGAACTCCCACTCGTCGGAGAACAATTAATCTTTATGATGCAGTAAATCTAGAAAAAAATGAGTTGCTGCTGAGTGGCTTGGGGATTTCTTGGCAGTACAGCTTAACGAGGTACTCATGGATGAATGTGAATATGGAACGAGTTAAGAAAAGTCAAAGACACAGCTAATCCAATTGTCTTAATTTCTCACATCTTCGAGTTCAACTAATATTTGATGTTTGAGGCATGTGAGGAGGCCGGGGGGGGGGGGGGGGGGGGGGGGGGGGAGCGGGGGGGCAGCCTCTGTAATGATGCGTGACCATTCCATTTACAGTTTTGAGAATTGGATAAAATTGCATATCATGTTTAATTTTGAATGAACTGAAAGCATTGCAATAGATCTGACAAGAAGAAGAATTTACAATCAAAGAAATGTGAAATTGTCTGTTTTAATAGTCTGCAGTGCCTTAAATGGCAGATTCAGCTTCACTGCATTCCTGGAGCACAAATTTGTGGTTGGTTGTGTTTCCCACCCCGTCACTGAAAAATTCTCCATAAAACTCTCCCCCCCCCCCACAACCCTGACATAACTGGCCGCAGACATTTAACACTGTGAAGTGTCATTTGGCTTGGCATGGACATTTTGCCACCATGCGGAGAGGGAGTCCGGCTTCCAAGAGCTTCTGGCCAACCTGATTGGCTGGTAGGCCTCTGGTCCCAGCAGTGCCACTCTCCAAACGTGGCCTTTCCCTGTGTGGTGCAGGTGTCGCCCTCAGAGATCCAGGACTCGACCAGGATGACGCCAACCAACAGAACAGACATTGGCTGCATTGAAACTGCTTCCACACCCTCCCCGCCCCCTCACAATTCACCCTCCCAACTCATCAACAGGGCCAGGGGTTTCTGTTGCTCAGCTGAATGTTCTGACCACCTCCCCCCAATTCTACTTGCACAACCCACTGATATGCCCTTTATTGCCTCAACCTTACCAGCAAAGCTACCTCTCCCCCCATCCTCGCTTTGCCCTTGCAGAGTTCAACAAAAACAAAGGCTTACCTCAGATCCAAATGGACCACATCATTGTGTGTATGCCAGCTTTATGCAGTCATAAAACAGGTGACATAAGTTTCCTGTTCCCTGCTGACTGAATCTTGAGGGCAGTACGTAATAAGGAGAAGTTGTAATTTAATGAAAATATGGGAAAGAGGTACTCATCACTGGATGGTGTGAGGTCCGACCCACCGTTGAAATGCCGTCAACTTAATCTCTAAAACTCAGCCCTGTGTCAGGAACCATAAATTTTGCCTCCTGCCTAATGAAGTCCTCCCGCTCAGCAACAATCCCCACTCCGGAGGCCTCATTAAATTTCATTTGTGATATGTTCGGTTATTAAATACATTACACATCTGGTTGGAATGTGAGCAGATATTGCAAAGGCTTGGGAGCATCTTTCATTGTGATGGATGAATGGGAAATTAAAGAACTAGACGGACACCAACAGGAAGTGTAAGTGAGGTTTTCTCTTGTGAAAGCAGAAGATAAAAGCAAGACTGTTAATGCAGTGGATGTATTTCCAAGATGTGTGTATGACAATGCATTTCCCACCAGGCAACACGTTCTCTTCTGAAGTCTCTTCAGATTGCTTCTACTTGTCTTTGTCATTCCTTTGCCATCCGAGTGAGGCTTATTGCTGCACAATGATGCCTTTTGCACAGTGAACTGTACACCATGGATCAGGCCAGTACACTCCTTGAAATCAGTGAAAACGTTTTGCTTTCATGGCACAACTATCTCAGGCATCTCTTGTATATTAAAGTTTCCACCGCACCGCCAATGAATGTAACTATGCATTCCTCAGTCAGTAGATTCTGTTGAGGGGATTCTAGAGCACCTCTCATACTTCCTGATATCCCAATATTAGCAGACCTCTTTTTCCAAAAACCATAAGTAAAATGAGCTATGCATGAAGATACCGAATGATTGTAGATCAAAAATAATGAATTCAGAAATAATTCCTCTGGTGCTTCGAACAAGCTAAGTGGCAACAGTAAAGCAAAAACAAAGAAATGCACATAGGCACCCATAACATTCTCCAATATTTCTTCTTACAGGGTTTATTAAAGTTGCGCCTGTAACCAGCACACCCTGATGAGCTTAAGTTTTCCACAGTGCACCTGTGGAGAATGCATGACTACCAAGAAATTACTCACATTTATGAGGTGATTTGGCTAGAACGTAGTGGCCCCCACCTGCAACCTCTGGGACGCAGGTTGGGAGGCAGAAGCAATGGGTGTGGGTGCAATTTGCTGTTTCTTAAGGCAGTGTACAGAGTCCGTCATCTTCGAGATCCAGAGGTGAGAATGTCTGAAGCTTGCCTTTACCTCGCAGGTCAATTGAGATACTTAAATGGCCAATTAAGGGCCTCCTAAGGACCCAATCCCACCACCCTGGGAGAACACCAGTGGCTAGGGGGAACCTAGCCATCAGGAGATGCCATTAGGTATACTACGATTTTTGGACCTATCTGTGAGCAGGGGGGGTTCCTTCTTTTTGGCAACCCTGTGCCCAGTTGAGGGCCCTGCCATCATCAAGGGCTGTCCCCATGAGCAACCTCCACCCCCCCCCCCCCCCACCCCCCCATCCCTTTCATCCATACCAACCCCTCTTCCTTCTCCTCACCAGGGCCTGCCAGACTGGCTCGATATTGCCACCCAGGATTCTGGGACCTACATAGTTGCTCCTCACCTCAGGTCTCCTGTAGCTCCAGGAATTTTCAACGCTCCAGGTGGTGCTGACAAGTTGCTGGATTCTGATTGGCCAGTAGCTCA
This sequence comes from Scyliorhinus canicula, assembly GCF_902713615.1. Classification (NCBI taxonomy): domain Eukaryota; kingdom Metazoa; phylum Chordata; class Chondrichthyes; order Carcharhiniformes; family Scyliorhinidae; genus Scyliorhinus; species Scyliorhinus canicula. The sequence goes on from NC_052164.1 coordinate 78,688,072, forward strand.
TTGCAGTGGTATCCTCACCCTGAAGCCCCTAGGAAGCCTCCCAATAGACAGGTAGATGCCCAGTTGAGATTTACATGGGCCAGGGCTTCCAGAATTGATGTTCCCACCATTGCAGCCATTAAGTTCAGACCCTTATATGACATGACTTTACTTATTCTTCTGACATTATTCAAACTTAATATCAGAAACCTGGTTGTGTCTTGAACTGGGTTGAGGTCTTGTGTGACAGATCTTCATCTCAGTCTGCTTTCTTTTGCCCAATCAAAAAATTTAGAGAGGCTCGGGAAAAGCTGGACAAGAGACAAAAATCAGGGTTGATGAGAAACATCCTTTGTGGAGTAAAGGTCAAAGTTAGGCTTGCACTTTTGGCCTGAACTTGGCTAACACGCTTCCCTAACCCAAATATTTATATCTTAAACAATTAGCTTTGATGTTCTGAGTTATTAATGCCAGCCTTGTGGTGCTGTGGGTGACCTCCCTCCCGCTGGACCAGACGCTCTCGGTTCAAGTCCCACCACAGGGCTTGATAATCATGGCACAATGCGCGTGGTACAACCAAACAGTTTGCTTGATATCCTGTAAATCCCTCTGATCAGCCTATGGTTGGCACTAAGAATGGGGTAGTTTCCTGTTCAGCCCGAACCGGGATGGTAACTATAACGTGACAAGATTCCCCTGCATGTTAAGAGGCTACATGAGCAAACTCTTGTCAGAGGCTCCACATCAAGTGTCCTCCGCACTTTTAGGGACTGCTGGAGAGAAAGAGCGATTTATCCTGATGTGAATCAATGCAATAAAGTAGTAGGGGGATTAACTGATCCATTTGCATTGAAATCTTGTATGATTATAGCGCATTGCCTGAAGTTGCGACAGTCCAAAAGCTTGAACAGTAATTAAGCCATTGCTGTCTTCATTTAAGAGTAATCTGCTCAAATATGAACAGCCCATTGAGAATACAAGTGGATTTAAACAAGATGGAACAACAATATAGCATGGGCAAGCAAACTCTGCAATAGGGTTTGTCTCAGTATAGCACAGAATGAACATTTGACCCAATGTGAATTAAGTGGCTGATTGGAAAGTAACCAAATTGTGTTCTTCATCAGTAGGAAATCCCTTTGAGAGATGTGAGCATTGTTTGGGCTGTCCATGAGGAGGAAAGGTGCTGTGGTAAGTAGCTGTGATAAATAAAAACACTAAACCCCTTCGTAATCTTCCGGGCCGGATTCTCTGTCCAGCGACACTGGAATCGTGAAACCCAAATGGTAGCCTTCCTCCTGGCTGCCATAGCCCTGGAGTAGGTGAGCAGGAGCTGGTTGGGGAGCATTCTGCAACAGAAAACTGGCCCCAGAGGAACAGCCAGTGAGGATGGAGAGCTGAGCGCCCAACAGGCTGAGGAGGAGATGGGAAAGAGGCACCGCATCAGGCTTTGTGTGTACTGGCAGCGCCTGTCCTTTGAGGACTTGCTGGACCGGGCATGCCGTCAAAGACTTCAGCTAAGCAGGGGGTCCACCCGGCATTTCTGCCAGATCATGGCGCACCTGGAACCGTGGGGATATGGAGGAGGACACCCGTCCCAGTGCCCGTCAAGGTTATGGGCGCCCTGAACATATACGCCACGGGGTCCTTCCAGGAGCCGAGTGGAAGCCTGCCAGGGATATTGCAGACGTCAGTGCAGAGGTGCATCCGTACCATCACAGAGGCCCTACATTCCTGGTTAGCACAAGATATCAAATTCAATGTGGACCGAGCCCATCAGGATGCCCGGGTAACGGGATTTTCTGCCACTGTCGGGATGCCCAGGCCCGGAGGTGATTGACGGGATGCATGTCCCCCTACAAGCATTGGCTCATGATGGGCCTGTCTTCACAGGCCGGAAGTGGTTTCACTTCATGAACATGCAGCTGGTGTGTGACCATGAGCAGCACATGAGGCTGGTCTCTGTCTGATACCCGGGCAGTGTGTATGATGCCTTCATCCTGGCACACTTAACAGTGCCTCGCACCTTCGACGCACACCCGAGGCATTGGCTCTTGGGCGTCAGTGTTTATCCGCTGTGGTCGTGGCAAATGACGCCTATCTGGAGACCACAAACCGACACGGAGATCCACTACAATGATGTCCATGCTGCGATCAGGAGTGTGATTGAGCAGTGCATCCACATCAGCCAACGCCCGTGCAATGCCATCGACGCCCACAGCCAAAACCCGTTCTGACTGTGCCAAGCTCTGGAGTACTGCTGCAATGTACAGGTGGCCCTGTGACATGGCAGCCCTGTCATGTTTGCCTGCACAAAATGCCCCAGGCCTTGGACAGCCTGACCCATGACTGGTACCTGGGTCTGCATCTCCATTATCGATGGGACTGTCCTTTCCAAATGTCCAAGGCCCATCTGGACAGCAACTAGCCGCCGGTGTCAGGCCGTTTCCGACCCTTCGGGATTCCTACCTCCACCTGTTGTACTGCTGCAAATGTGTGGTGCGCACCAGATAGTGCCCCAGGAGTCTCTTCACTAACACCTCTCTCTCTACACACTAACTATCTCTGGGATAGTGGAGGGTGTTGGTGACAACTGTGACAGTAAGTCAGTGTCGTTCCCGAACTGGTGTCTCGGGTTTGCGTTTGGGATCTCCCATCACTATCCGTTGCTGTCATCTCACTGGAATTCGTTTGAGGTTGGGATTGAGGGCGGGGCTACCAATAAGGCCTGCCGTGTCTCCAGGTGATCCTGCAAGATTCAAGATATTATTGCATCGCGGGTTGGGGCGGTGGGTGATATGGTGGAGGTGGTGTGGGGGTTGGTGAGGGGGTGGTGAGCAGGTGATGTGGGGATCATGCCATGCGTACCATAGGGACACCACAACTTAGCAGTTGGTTGCCTGATGCTGACCTGCACCTCGGTGACTGCCCTCTCTCCGAGCCCACCGACCATGTCCAGTGCCCGCTGTTCCATGATGATGAGGGTCCCCATCTGGTCTTCTCTTGCTCTCTGTGGTTATGCGCCACCTTTTTCTTAGCAGGGGGGAGACAGAGAGCGCACAATGTTAAGTGGCCGGACGTGTGCAGCTGGTGGCCTTTGTGGGCAGGGCACCCAGCCACGGCGAGTGGTATGGGTGTTGGCATGTGGTGCAGGGTAGGGAGCGTGCACACTGCCAGCGGGTGGGTTCCGTTTCCCTCCGGGTGAGGATGGGGTTACGAGCGTGCGGGATGGAGTTTGATGCCTGGGGCGTGGCGTTGGTTCCTCACTCAGGCCACCCTGAGGAGGTCGTACAGCTTCTTCCTGCACTACTGTCTCGTGCTGGTGGTGGGGCCCACGGCGCTCAAGGCCTCTGCCACCTGTGGCCAGGCCCGGTGTACAGCGGTGGGTGGAGCCTCCTTCCAACCTAGGGGAAAAGGGTGTCCCGCCTTTCCTACATGGCATCCAGCAGGATCTCAAGCTCTGCATCCGCAAACCGGGGTGCCGCTCTCCGTGCTGCCATTTTGTTGGTTGGGATGAATGTGTGCGGGGAGTGGAGTGTTGATAAATGGCTGCAGCTTGCCAGTCTCTCGAGTGGCAATCCAGACCCCGGTGTATCGGACACCGTTTTTCATTGGAATCAATTGAGTTCCACATGGCGTTGCTGCGAACCCAAAATGGATCATGAATTGCTCCGGGACAGGCGCTAACTTAGTTCTCATGGAAGTCCACCGATTCAGTCCCTGCCTCAACACTTAGTTTCTGAAATGGAGAATCCCGTCCTCTATCCCACTTATTTTTGTGGCCGTTCTATGGCACAAATGTGGCTGTGCAAGAACTGCTGGATAGGTTTTCCAAGATTCCTCCGGAGGTTTGCATCGTCATTGGCCGAGAATGTTACAGGCTCGTGGTAATACCAATTGCTGCGAGCCTCGTTGTCAGCTTGATTGAGGGGTTGAACGTGCCATCCACACAGATCAGCAATGCAATTCCACTTCTCTCACTCAGACATTGTGCAGCCACCAACTGAGAGAGGTAGTGGCAGGGTCAAGGATGTCTCTGAATGGACACAGGACATCCTGAAGGGGGAGGATGAACAGCCCGAGGTCATAGATATCATAGAATTTCCAGTTCATGAAGGAGGCTATTTGGCCCATCGAGTGTGTACCGGTCCTTGGAAAGAGAACCCTACTCAAGCCACGCCTCCACCCTATCCCCGTAACCCCACTTAACCTTTTTGGACACTAAAGGCATGGCCAATCCAACTAACGCGCACATATTTGGACTGTGGGAGGAAATCGGAGCACCCAGAGGAAACCCACGCAATCATGGGGAGAACGTGCAGACAGTGACCCAAGTCGTAATCGAACCTGGGATCCTGGAGCAGTGAAGCAACTATGCTAACCACTGTGCTACCGTGCGTTCCGGAGTACACATACGTACAAACAAAACATTCAGGAAGAATGATGAGGTTTGAAGTGTATTTGTTTCAACGTCAGAAGTATAGTGGGTAAGGCAGATGAACTTAGAGCACTTATTAGTACTTGGAACCATGATGTTGCGGCTATCTCAGAAAGGTGGTTAAAGAAGGGTACCTGAACATTGGAGGATATAGATACTTCAGGAGAGAAAGAGGGGGATGTAAAAGGGTTGGGGGAGTTGCATTACTGGTTAAGGAGAATATTATAGCTGTACTGCAGGAAGATAGCTCGGAGGGTTCATCCAATGAGGCAATCTGGGTAGAGCTCAGGAACAGAACGGGGGCAATTACAATGTTGGGGGTTTATTACAGGCCCCCCAACTGCCAGTGAGAGATAGCGGAGCAGATAGGTAGAGAGATTTTGGATTGGTGCAAAAGTAACAGGGTTGTTGTGGTAGGGGATTTTAATTTCCCCTATATTGACTGGGATTCATTTAGTGCTCGGGACTTGGATGGGGCAGAGTTTGTAAGGTGTATCCAGGAAAGCTTCTTGATGCAATATGTGGATAGTCCAACTAGGGAATGGGCAGCACTAGACCTGGTATTGGAGAATGAGCCTGGGCAGGTGGTTGAGGGCAACCATCGTGCTAAGCTGGGGAAAGACAAATTATGATAACATTAGACAGGAATTGAAGAATTTGGATTGGTTCTGGCTGTTGGACATTAAATCAACATCGGACATGTGGGAGTCTTTCAAGCGACAGTTGATTAGGATTCAGGAAAGTCACATTCCTGAGTGAACGAAGGATAAGTATGGGAAGTTTAGGGAGCCTTGGATAATGAGGGATATTGTGAACCTCGTCAAAAAGAAAAAGGAGGCTTTTGTGCGGTTGTGAAGAGTGGGGGCAGTTGAAACCCTTGAGGAGTATAAAGAAAGTAGGAAGGTACTTAAGCAGGAAATTAGGAGGGCTGGAAGGGGTCATGAAAAGTTCTTGACAAGGAGGATTAAGGTGAATCCCAAAGCTTTTTATTCATATATAAAAAGGAAGAGGGTAGCCAGGGGAAGGATTGGATCACTTCTGGACAGTGGGGGGAATCTATGTGTTAGAACATAGAACATAGAACAGTACAGCACAGAACAGGCCCTTCAGCCCTCAATGTTGTGCCGAGCAATGATCACCCTACTTAAACCCACGTAACCCGTATACCCGTAACCCAACAATCCCCCCATTAACCTTACACTACGGCAATTTAGCATGGCCAATCCACCTAACCCGCACATCTTAGGACTGTGGAAGGAAACCGGAGCACCCGGAGGAAACCCACGCACACACGGGGAGGACGTGCAGACTCCACACAGACAGTGACCCAGCCGGTAATCGAACCTGGGACCCTGGAGCTGTGAAGCATTGATGCTAACCACCATGCTACCGTGAGCCCCCCGTGTTGAGCTGGAGGAAATGGGCAAGGTACTGAATGAGTACTTTGCATCAGCGTTCACAAAAGTAAAGATCTTTGTGGAAGATGATTCTTTGGTAAGGTGTATGGACAGTCTGAGTCATGTTGACATTGAAAAGGAGGAGGTATTGGGTCTTTTAAAAGGCATTAAGGTAGATAAGTCTCCTGGGCCGGATGGTATTTACCCAGAATACTGAGGGAACCAAGTGACATCTTTGTATCCTCATTAGCTGCAGGTGTGATCCCAGAGACTGGAGAATAGCTAATGTAGTACCGCTGTTTAAAAAAGGTAGCAGGGATAACTTAAGTAACTATAGGCCGGTGAGCCTCACGTCAGTAGTAGATAAACTATTGGAGAGAATTTTCAGGGACAGGAATTATACCCATGTGGAAACAAATGGACTCATTAGCGATAGACAGCATGGTTTTGTGAAGGGGAGGTCGTGCCTCACTAACTTGATCGAGTTTTTTGATGTTGTTTACATGGACTTCAGTAAAGCTTTTGACAAGGTGCCTCATGGCAGACTAGTACAAAAGGTGAAGTCACACGGGATCAGAGGTGAGGTGGTAAGATAGATACAGAACTGGCTCGGTCACAGAAGGCAAAGGGTAGCAGTAGAAGGATGTTTTTCTGAATGGAAGGTTGAGACAAGTGGTGTTCCACAGGGATCTGTGCTGGGGCCTCTGTTGTTTGTACTATACATAAACGAGTTGGAGGGAAATGTAGCCGGTCTGATAACTAAGTTCGCGGATGACACCAAGGTTGATGAAGTGGCAGATAGTGTTGAAGATTGTCAGAGGACATAGATAAGTTGGAGACTTGGGCAGAGTAATGGCAAATGGAGTTTAATGCAGATAAATATGAGGTAATGCATTTTGGTAGGTCTAACATAGATGGGAAATATACCGTAAATGGTAAAACTCTCAGGAATATAGAAAGTCAGAGAGATCTGGGCATGTAAGCCCACAGATCTTTGAAAGTGACAACACAAGTGGACAAGATAGTCAAGAAAGTATACGTAAAATTTGCCTTCATTAGACAGGGCATCGAGTATAGAAACTGGCAAGTCATGCTACAGTTCTATAGAACCTTGGTAAGGTGGTACTTGGAATATTGCGTGCAATTCTGGTTGCCACACTATCAGAAGGACGTAGAGGCTTGGGAAAGGGCGCAGAGGAGGTTTGCCAGGATGTTGCCTGACCTGGAGGATGTTAGCTATGCAGAGAGGCTGAATAGACTCGGACTGTTTTCATTCGAACGACTTAGAGCTCAGATTCCCCAACTCAACAAGCATTGCATGTAAAGAATAGATTATGAGCATGACAAACTATAGTTAACTCCTTGGGCGGAATTCTCCGACCCCCCGCAGGGTCGGGGAATCGCCTGGTGCCGACGTAAATCCCGACCCCGCCGTGGCCGGAATTCTCCGCCACCCGGGAATCGGCGGGAGTGGGAATCACGCCCCGCCGATCGGCGTGCCCCCTGCGACGATTCTCCGGCCCGCGATGGACCGAAGTCCCACCGCTGACAGGCCAATCCTGCCGACGTGGTTTAAATCACCTCTGTGCCGGCGGGATTGGCGGCACGAGTGGGCCCCCCGGGGTCCTGGGGGGGTAGGCGCGGGGCGATCGGACCCTGGGGGGTGTCCCCACGGTGGCCTTGCCCGCGATCGGGGGCCCACCGATTGGCAGGCGGGCCAGTGCCGTGGGGGCACAATTTTTCTTCCACCACCGCCACGGCCTCCACCATGGCAGTGGAGGAAGAGACCCCCCTACCGCGCATGCGCTGGTGGTGACGTCAGCGGCCGCTGACGCACCGGCGCATGCGCGGACCGGTGAAGACCTTTTGGCCAGCCCCGACGCCGGGCGGCGTAGCGCCAAAGGCCGTTGCCGCTGGTTTTGGCGCCATCGGCGTGGCGGAAATCACTCCGGTGCGGGCCTAGCCCCTAAAGATGCGGACAATTACGCACTTTTTGGGAGGCCCGACACCGGAGTGGTTGGCACCACTCCGCTATGCCGGGACCCCCCGCCCCGCCGGGTAGGGGAGAATCCCGGCCCTTACCTTTAGTGCTGCAACTGTAGTCAAAAGACAGATGCCCATCACAGTGCAGGGAGGATATGAATTAACATTGCACTCTTACAGTGGATAACAGTTCCACCATGATGGTTATAAAGAGGCTGCAGTTTGGCTCAGGATGAATAAACTAAACTCAACTGTTTTTGTCTTTAATTCATGTAAAGATGCACTTTCAGAGACTCCATTACTGAACACGAAAAGGATTTATTAACAAGAAACGTACAGCTTCGGGCAACATGGTGGCGCAGTGGTTAGCATTGCTGCCTCACAGCGTCGAGATCCCCGGTTCAATCCCGTGTGGAGTTTGCACATTCTCCCCGTGTTTGCGTGGGTTTCGCCCCCACAACCCAAAGATGTGCAGGGTAAGTGGGGGTCATGCTAAAATTGCCCCTTAATTGGAAAAAATGAATTGGGTACTCTAAATTTATAATAAAAAAATAAAAGAAACTTACAGCTGTACTCTGCTGTGTTTCCCTTAAGGGGACAATCACCACATCCTTCCCCCTTTAACTCCTTTATACAATCTTCAATAACTAATTTACTCAGTCCTAAATTTTAACTAAACATATAGGAGTTGAACAATTATAAATCGAGTCTTTGAGAGGTTTTCTGTTACTTGTAGATCAGCGTAGTAATTATATTGTCTGAGATGCTTCCGTAGGATAGGCATTAACAGGAACTGCAACAACGGGGCTCCTTTCTGACACAGGCATTTCATTAATACTTGCTTTCTGGGAGACATCAGTTATGTCTCTAACAGATCGATCAGATACTTCGGTGCTTACAGGTTCAAAAACACTTCTTGATGACAACACTGACTGCTGGAGCGTCTCTCTACTGCTCAAGTAGCCCACATGTTTCTGAATGATTCGTCCCTCCACGTCCAATTTGTACGACAGGGGTTCCGTCTCTGAGACAGCAATTCTGGGATCTAATTGATTGAAGTTTCATATTGTGTATTTAATATGGGTTTTTTTTGTTTGTTGCCATGGTGATGGCCCATTGATAAGATCGTGAGGCTGATGTTTTTGAACATTAGCACTTTTATTGGTATGCTTTAGCTATGTAAAGTTGCAAATATGGTGTTGCATGGAACTGTTTCATGCTTGCTGCTTACTGAGTCCTATCCTGGGCTGTTCTCTGACTGTGCGACAACATACCACTTTCCAGTTGCACAATAGTCTTTGTTCTGCTGAACACCTTACAATATAACGCATGCAGGCACATATCACCACCTTAGAACTCAGTCACAGAAATAACTTGACAATTCTTTCACAATCTTGGTCTGTCACGTGTGACAGAATGGTCATGGTACTCTGTTTCTGCCATGTGGGAGGTAAAGCTTCTTCTCTTTCCAGCATTTCAATCAGCAACTTTTTCATCGACCATTTTATCATATTGGTTTTTGTGTTTTTTTTATTGATGTGACCATTTCAGCTATCTTGTTCTGGCACGTAATCTCAGTTTGTTTCTCTGTCTGAATTGCCGATTCTGCTGTCAATTTCAGTGTTTTTACCTCTTCAGTTAAGTTCTCATTGCAAAGCCTCCCTTCTTCAAGCTTATACTCTGCAATTTAATTCTTCGCTGGACTTGTTCTGATTTTCTAGTTGTTTTGTCATGGAGTTCAAATTATTCCACATTGTCTCATTCATTTCTCCTTCTTCTTAATTTCATTTTGTAATTTCTGCTTTTGCAACCTCTTTATTCGCCAAGTTTACTGTCATTCAGTTCACCTTGTTGTTTTAATATCTTCTCAAGAACTTTGATTATTTTTGCTGATTCCTCTTTATGTTCAATAGTTTCTAGTTCCTTTTGAAGCCTTTGATTTCTCTGTTTCTTCTGAGTGGAGTTCTTCATGTTCTTATTGGATATTTACATTTCTCAAATGGAACCTTCATTTCTACCAGTCTTAATTTCCCATATGTTTCTTTCTAAAATGTTGAATCTGCCAGCCAATTCATGTTTGTTCTGCAACTGCCTGCCAACCTCTCCAATGCACCAAGCCTCCCAAAGCACTTCCTCGTCTACAATGTTAGTGCAGGTACCTTTCTCCCACTCTTCTTGTGGATTTCAACACAGGGGTCTTGTTGTGTTATCTCCTTTGATCACCCATCTTGTAACTGTCTGTCTTTTCTAATTCTGCATTACTCAGAATCTGGCAATATTTCAATATAGCCCAAAGTGAGGCAATCAGGCGCGTCAATCCCGCCCCCTGCCGTGGTCCGAATTCTCCGCCCCCCCCCCGGGATTCGGCGGGGGCGGGAATCACGCTGCGCTGGTTGGCGGGCCCCCCGCGCCGGTCGGCGGGCCCCCCGTGGCGATTCTCTGGCCCGAGATTTGCCGAAGCCCCACCGCTGACAGACCTTTCCCGCCGGCGTGGATTAAACCACCTACCTGACCGGCAGGATTGGCGGCGCGGGCGGGCTCTTGGGGGGGGGGGGGGGGCACGGGGCGATCTGACCCCGGGGGGTGCTTCCACGGTGGCCTGGCCGCGATCGTGGCCCACCGATCGGCGGGCGGGCCTGTGCCGTGAGGGCACTCTTTTTTTTCCACCTTCGCCATGGTCTTCACCATGGCGGAGACGGAAGAGACCCCCTCCCCTGCGCATGCGCTGGTATGACATCAGCAGCCGCTGACGCTCCGACGCATGCGCGGACTTCCGCCGGCCGGCGAAGTCCTTTCGGCACCCGGCTGGCTTGGCGCCAAAGGCCGTACATACCAGCCGGCGGAGTGGGAACCACTCCGGCGCGGGCCTAGCCCCTCAATGTGAGGGCTTGGCCCCTAAAGGTGCGAAGACTTCTGCACCTTTGGGGCGGCCCGACGCAGGAGTGGTTCACGCCACTCCGACACGCCGGGACCCCCTGCCCGCCGGGTAGGGGAGAATCCCGGCCCTGTTATTTCTTTTCCGGACTTCCATTAAAACAGTATACTCACAGGAGTTGGGCCAGAGGCAATTGCCTGATAAATCATCCGCATTGCCAGGTGTAAAGATGCACTTTCAGAGACTCTGAGCACAAAATAATTCAGACTCCGTTCTGGGCAGAATTAATGGGGTCCAGCACTGGTAGAAACCCCGCTATCTAATGATACATTGTTACTATTTTGGCCGCACTTTAGCGTCATTTACTGCACTCAGGAGCTCTAACAAGCGGAGCTCCTCAGTGCAAGAAGAGATCTCTTGACCCCAGGAGTGAACCCTGCCAATGTGCCCCACATCACACGGCAGGTCACCCAGGCCCGGGTGTTAAGTAATGGGTTAAGAGGCACTGCAATTAGTTGTCTCATTTATGTTAATCTTGTCCATATAATGTAATAAATGATTGTCTCATTTATGTTAAGTGTTCAATGATTGACACTGACATGTAAAGGGGCTTCAGGTGGCCTCTGGGTCTGGTGATCTGGAGAGTTCTGTGCAGAGTGAGTTTGAACCATTAAAGGTGTGTTGGTGAAAAAGCAGCTGAACTCTTGCCTCTTCAGACCACAGCATGTAATACATCTAACAAAGGTAGCAGAGAATGGTTGCTGTGTAAATGTGAAGGCTTGAAAGATACAATTTTTCCAGTTCAAACCAAGGAGTGAAAAAAAAAGGGAAACATGGCTGAACCCAGGACGAAGATGGCTGGTTATGATTATCCTCCCCTATTTTCTGAAAGGGAATCATACGACCAATGGAGAAGTGCGGTAGTTATGTGGACTAAGGTGACTGCTTTAGGAAAGAGAAAAGAAGATATGGCATTGGCTCTTTCTTTACCATATGACAGTAAAATCCGAAACAAAGTGCTTTCTGAGCTGGAGTTGGAAGAGTTAGACTCAGAAGAAGGTCTGGCGAATTTAGTACATTATATGGACAAGATTTATAAGAAAGATGACTTGTTAAGTGCGTATGAAGCATGGTCGGATTTTGATAAGTTCCGGAAAATGGAGGATTTATCTATGGAAGACTATATAATGGAATTTGGCAGATTATATAAAAGGCTGCAGAAACACAGACTGGAATTTCCACAGTCTGTGTTGGCCTTTAAATTACTTGACTGTGCTAGAGTGAGCAACACGGATAGGCTCCTGGTTTTGACAGGAGTTCAGTTTATGGATAACGATACCTTATTCGAACAGATGACAACAGCTTTAAAAAAAATTCTGGGGTAACATTCGATTCCAATGGCTCTGATGGCCCAAATAGGTCAGCCTGCCATAAGGCAGAATATGGAAGATACACTACTAACAGGATGGCAAAATCGTATGGCTACGAACAGGCCTCAAGACTATAAAAGAAGACCGAGACAAGGGAATTATGAAGACAGAAACCCAGTTAGAACCTACAATAGGAGGATGAACCCCAGAAATGCACGGGGCATGATAAATCGATGTTTTCGATGTGACTCTCAATACCATTATGCTTTCAACTGTCCAACTTGTTATGGTAGAGTTTTTGAAGCGACACATGACATGGAAGAGTCAGAAGAGGAAAAAGATAGTGACCAGAAAGAAGGCATTGTCCTATTAACAAGCTGTTTTACGCCAGTAATGAGGGTGTTAGTTGCAGAATCCTTTAACTGTGCTGTATTGGACAGTGGCTGCACATCTACTGTGTGTGGGATTGACTGGTTAAAATGTTATCTGGACTCCTTGGATGCTGAAAATCGTAATAAGGTTAAGGAATTTAAAAGTTCCACAAGTTTCAGGTTTGGGGATGATAATACTCTGAAGTCACTGAAAAGAGTGGTGATCCCATGCAATATTGCTGGAGTGAACCATTTCATTAGCACAAATGTATCAAGTGAGATACCTTTGCTTCTGAGCAGACCGTCGATGAAGAAAGCACACATGAAGCTGGATATGGAACAGGATAAGGCAACAGTTTTTGGAAAGACGGTGGACTTACAATTTACACAGTCGGGACACTATTGTATTCCATTACTGACAAACAATATTTCAAGTAGAGTGGTTAAGGATGTGTTAATAGCAGTTGATAATGGGACTTTAGCTGATAAAAAGCTTGTTGTAGTAAAACTGCATAGGCAATTTGCACATCCGTCTCCTCGAAGGCTTAAAAATTTATTAAAGGATGCAGGGGTAAGGGATGATGACTATACTAAACTGATAGAACAGGTTAGTGATCGCTGTGAAGTTTGCAGGAAGTACAGAAGGACACCAGCGCAACCGATAGTAACCCTACCTTTGGCCAGGGATTTTAATGACATTGTGGCCATGGACCTTAAGATCTAGGATAAAGCAAATAATATATTTATTTTGCATTTTGTAGATTTAGCAACCAGATTTAGTCAGTCAACAATTATACGAAGTAAAGAAAAGAGAGTAATTCTGGATCAAATTGTGGAAAAATGGATCGGAACAGGAATGGGTTCACCAGCAAAATTCTTTACGGACAATGGGGAGAATTTGCTAATGATGAGTTTAGGGATATGTGCGAAAACATGAATATCAGAGTTATGAACACGGCTGCAGAAAGTCCATTCAGTAATGGTGTCTGTGAAAGAAATCATGCTGTTATCGATGACATGCTTCGGAAAATTGGGAAATCGACCAAACTGCATGCTAAATTCAGCTTTAGCATGGATGGTACATGCAAATAATTCATTGCAGATGGTTGGGGGCTATAGTCCTTATCAATTAGTGTTTGGTAGAAATCCTAAAATTCCCTCTATTTTGGATGACCAGCCTCCAGCTTGGGAAGGGACTACAATTAGCTCAGGTTTTGCTGAACATTTAAACGTGTTACATAGCAGTAGAAAAGCTTTTTTGGAAGCAGAAGTCTCTGAAAGAATTCGCAGAGCTTTAAGACATAATGTACGGCCATCAGATGCCGTTTTTCAGCAAGGAGACATGATATACTATAAGAGAGACAATTCTAATGAATGGAAAGGCCCAGGGAAGATCAATGGCATAGATGGCAAAACATTTATTTTGCAACATGGTAATCAAACTGTTAGGGTACATTCATCAAGGATAATGGGTACCGATTACAAATTTTCAAATTTAGATAGAGCAGACGGACATGATGAGGAACCAGAGCCATCTGGTACGCATGTGTTACAGAACTATGAGGACCAGTTAACTGATATAGACAGGGTTTCTGTAGAGGAACACGACACTTCTGATAAATTAGATCAGGCCATTTTTCCGAAAGGGCAACTGCCAAAGGTTGGTACAAAAGTGACATACTTGCCTGAAGGGTCTAGTCAATGGAAGGATGCAACTGTTATTAGTAGAGCAGGGAAGGCCACCGGAAAGTATAAACATTGGTTGAATGTACAGCATTCAGGGGAGGAAGTTAAGACAATAGATTGGGAAAACGAAGTTCAAAAATGGAGGCCACAGAAACGTAGTGCCAGTTCAGATAGTACATTGGATAGTGAACAAGTTCGCAGGAAAAGATCGAGAACTATTGAAAGGACATCCCACTACAGAAGAGAAAGATCAAGCAGTAGCAGTACAGAACGAGATACCAGGCAGGAGAGGGGACGTAGTTTATCAAGATCTCGGAATAGGAGTAAGACTACGAATACTAATAGAAGTAGAAGCCCACATGCACGTGAGATTTTGGTAGCTTCAAATAAATTAGATGAAAAAGTTATCAATGATGCTAAACAGCAAGAATTGCATAGTTGGAGTGAATTTGGGGTATACATGGAAGTACCGGATAGGGGACAAAAAACTCTACCCCACAGATGGATTTGCACAGAAAAGGTTCTTCCAGATGAAACTTATAAGGCAAAGGCCAGGCTTGTGGCAAGGGGATTTGAAGAAAACTTAGACGATCAGAACTTAAGGGTAGATTCACCTACAGCAGGAAAGGTTATTTTAAAGATCTTCTTGGCTCTATTAGACACAAAGGCATGGGAATGCAAATCTTTTTGCACGGGCATCAGCTCCAGAGAGACATTTTTCTCCGTCCTCCTAAAGAAGCAGCTAACACAGAAGGGGTACTCTGGAAGTTGAACAAATGTGTATATGGATTAAATGATGCATCTAGAGTGTGGTACTTTTCGGTAAGGTCAGTCTTGTTAAAGTTAGGCTGTTGCCAGTTGAAAGCAGATCCTGCAATGTTTAACTGGCACTACAAAGGAAATCTTGCTGGCATCTTCATGATGCATGTCGATGATTTTTTGTGGGGTGGGACTAGTGATTTTGAAGCTATTGTAATCTCTGGTTTGAGGAAAGAATTCAGGTTTGGAAGTCAGGCTTCCGGTGCATTTAAATATATCGGACAGACTAAGTTAGGGGCAACTTTACGTCAGCAATCTTATTTGGAAAGCATCAGCCCAATAGCAATTAGTCATGGCCGGGTTTCACAAAAAGACGCTATGGTTTCGAAGATAGAAAAAGAGCAACTGCGAAGTTTAATTGGGCAACTGAACTGGTTAGGTAGACAGACTAGACCGGACGTGAGTTTTGATGTCTTAGAGTTGAGTACAAAAATGAATGATCAGAAAGTGGAAGACATAATAAGAGCGAATAAAGTGTTGGCCAAACTAAAAATGCAGGAGTGTGTTTTGAAGTTCCCGGTTTTAGGTGATCTTAGGCATTTGAAACTCATAGTTTATAGAGATGCGTCCTATGCAAATTTATGTGATTCAGTTTCAAGCGCAGGAGGTTTTATAATTTTCCTTTCGGGGAACAATGGTAAATGTTGCCCTCTTGTGTGGGAAACAAAGAAAATAAGGAGAGTGGTCAAAAGCACTTTAGCTGCTGAGACGTTAAGCTTAGTGGAAGCGGTGGATATGGCCTCTGATATAAGTCAGATAATGACAGAAAATTTGGGATATGGGGAATCGGGTAATATACCTATTGACTGTCACATTGACAATAAATCCCTGTGGGAAAATGTGCACTCTACAAAAAGTGTCAATGAAAAGAGGTTACGGATAGACATCGCAAGTTTGAAGCAGATGTTGGACAGAGGGGAAATAACAAAAATTAAATGGGTTGACAGTACTGCCAGACTGTTTTACGAAAAGAGGGGCTAGTTCACAGAAACTTTTAGATATCGTGAATGAAGGCGCCTGTTTCTGTGAATGTTTTTTTTCTTCTACTCAAAAAAAAGGGGGGAATCAGGTGTGTGTTTTAGTTTCTTGAAATTTTGTTTTCACTTCGGCCCATCAAGGGCCGGAGAATTCGGGCGGCCCTGGTGCCCATTGAGTCGAGCCGGACCCCGACATTATCCGAGGCGGGCGGCGCGATTCACGCTGGGCTGGTTTTTGGGGGGCAGAAGAATTGGGAGGACGGCGGGGACGGGATTCACGCTGACCCCTGATGATTCTCCCACCCGGCGGGGGGGGTCAGAGAATCCCACCCAAGGAATGGGCTGGATGGACCGAATAATCTTCATTGCTGTAACGATTCTGTGATTCAATACAAAGAGTTTTCTCCCATCCACTATGTTTCCTCCTGATTATACCATCTCTCACTATTAATAGAAGCTACACAAATAATACATTTTTGTCAATGTACGCTAATAGTATTGAAGCACTCCCAGTAACAGTACACAAATGGCTGCACATTTCTGTGACATGCAGTCTGTGCTGTGGTGGGACCCTGGTTCTATAATTGATGTGCTTCCAGATTCACCAGCACCAGCAGGGAACTTTTTTGACTCCTGAGGGAGGCTGGAAAGATCAGAGGGCAAGTAATTCTGTATTGTTTTTGCACGTTCCTTCCCCCTGCCCCAAGCAACTGATTAAATGTGGTTAAAGTCCTCGGAAATGGCAGCACTCAGAGGCGGGGAAGCATAGCCTGTGGAAAATATGTTATGGATGATTTGGACTCCTCATGAGGGAACAGATTAGACTCACTTTCAGAGTGCATTTTATGAAAATTGATGTGTAAACTCGCAGAAATCTAGTCTGAGCACAAAGGTTCCAGTGCTGCATGGATTGCAAAACAGTGAGAAGGTTATCACAGTGATTAGCTGGGAATGTGACAGCAATTATAGTGAGAAGCTTCAAACAGATTCATGTTCAGAGAACCCTTCGTAATGGATGATACATGCTTTAACATCCTCAAGGGCAAGGTAAATAAATCTATGTGTTAAAATGATTGCGTTATGATTTCTGCTTACGAGAACCTATATTTTCTATTATGTCTGGAAGTGGATTACATCTGACACCTCGGCGCATTTGGGAAGCATTAAAATTATGAATTCATGTTACTCCACATCAAGGCATCTTTTTTTTAAAAAATGCAGTCAGCAGACTCCAAAGTAAAACACTATTGGCTGACAAGATACATTCCAGTAAAAGTAATTCCTTCCTCCCTTTGAGATGTGGGTCTGGTCTGTACCAAGGGCCTCAGCAATGTAACTCATCAGAGTCAGACAGATTTACTGGCAAACAGCAGTGCTTTATGTACCCTCAACAACAGGTGTAATATATATCTCAAATCTCTCTGTGTTTGCGAAGGCCTTTAGCTCAACAATCGATGAGGCTTATTGTGAAAACTGACTGCTCTGTTTGGTGAACATAAGCAAAGAATATTAAACCCAGCAAGAGATCAGTGTTTACTGATTGAAAATTCATAACCTGTCTTATTGCTGTGAAAAAAAAAGATATGCCTTCAGGCGGAATTAAAGTCCTTTTGCTTAACCCAAAATATGAATCTCATCCCTTTTCGTACTTCGCTTCTCCCAAGTTATACCTTCTTGTGTTCTATGTCTTCCTACTGCCTATGGGTGTGATCCTACGGCTATGCTGCACCGGAAAAGCAGCCCGCCACGGCGCAGCGTGGCCGTTGAAAGCCGGGAGACCCTGCTCCCTAGATCGACCCGGTTCGCAACGCCTCGTGTGATTCAACGCGATCTCGTGAGACGGTGCGAGGTGATTCCTGCCCGCCCACAATGGTCGGGATCACTTTTTAGCACATCTGTATTTAGAGTGAGGCAGTAAGCCTTACTCTAATATGCAGATTCCTGAAGTACCTAAGGCTTCAGGATTCAATCCCTTTGCCTAAGAGACCTCGGCCGATTGTTGTTTGGTACTGCTCCCTACAAACAGGGACCAGACGGAACAGCACTTGTGGGGGTCTCTAAGATGAGCATAGGCCCCCAGCTGCACGCCCTTTGGGCAGAGTGGTGCTCTGGCACTGCTGGTGCCACCTGGGTACCCTGATAATGCCAGCCTAGGGCCCTGGCACTGCCATGGCAGCTGGCAGTGTCACATGGGCACCTTGGCAGTGTCCATGCCACCTGCAGTGCCACCTGGGCACTTTGTAGTGCCAAGCTGGCATTTGACTGCACGCACGCGATCGGGCCGGGGTTGCCCGGCCTGAGTGTTGGAGGAGGTGCGGACGCTTCCATATGGCACTTGGGCGGGGGGTGGGTGGGGGGTCTCTTAGATTCTTTTGAGAGCCTCGGAGATCAGGACACTATTTAAAAATGCTGTCCTGATCTCTCACTACAATGGGGAGTTCTGTGGAGCGGAGCTCCCCATTGTAAAGTCGCGAGTCGCGTTGAATAGTGGTGTGTTTCTCAACACTGAGTGCTGAGAAACACGTGGCTAAACGCACTCCCTTTTGTGAAGATCACGCTCAATGTGTCTGTTTTACTTGATCGCTCCAGATATTTATAATTCTCAAAGTGAAGATGTTCCTGTGGGTGTCAGATCTTAGTTGGGTTTTGCTATCCTGTTGTTCTACCTAATTTTAAATAAATATTGAGGAATTAACTTCAGACAATTTAACACTTTCTACATTCATTCAGGCCTTCCCTCCTTTTTCTCTCTGACTTGCACAGATTTGATTTATTATTATCACATGTATTAGTATACAGTGAAAAGTATTGTTTCTTGCATGCTGTACAAACAATGCATACCGTACATAGGGAAGGAAGGTGAGACTGCAGAATATAATGTTGCAGTTATAGCAAGGTGTAGAGAAAAGATCAATTTAATACGAGGTAGGTCCATTCAAAAGTCTGATGGCAGGAGGGAAGAAACTGTTCTTGAGTCGGTTCATACGTGACATCAAACTTTGGTATCTTTTTCCTGACGGAAGAAGGTGGAAGAGAGTATGTGAGGGGTGAGTGGGGTCCTTAATTATGTTGGCTGCCTTTCTGAGGCAGCGGGAATTATAGATAGAGTTAATGGATGGGAGGCTGGTTTGCGTGATGGACTGGACTACATTCACGACCTTTTGTAGTTTCCTGTGATCTTGGGCCGAGCAGGCTCCAAACTAAGCTGCGATACAACCAGAAAGAATGCTTTCTATGGTGCACCTGTAGAGGTTGGTGAGGATCGTAGCTGACATGCCAAATTTCCTTAGTCTTCTGAGAAAGTAGAGTCGTTGGTGGGCTTTCTTAACTATAGTGTCAGCATGGGGAAACCAGGACAGGTTGTTGGTGATCTGTACGCTGAAAAATCTGAAGAATGCTTTTCAAAATTCCCTTGACATATGAAGGTTCCTTGGAATTCTGCAGCAGAGACACAGAGATTCCCCAGCAGGTGCACCTTAAACGTAGGAACCTTACAATTACAATATAAAAAAACAATTTCTAAAAAACCTATATATTTTGTCAAATCAGTGCTCTTATTTGAGAGAAATAGTGTCGTCAGACCTGGTTATAAGCAGTTTACCTTTAAGATTTACTGAGCTCTCACTTATTCAGATATGGACAGAACTTACTGTCTCCAGGGTAGCAGACCTGGAGGCGGGAAAGTTGAGAGAATACCATGGAGCCTCATCGGGATCGCTCCTGGCCATATTTTTGTTTCCGGGGAACTTCATTAAGAGCTGGAGGCTTCAAACCACAAAGATGGAACCACCGGTAGCAAAGACCATGCATAGTCAAGGACCAACGAACAATACTAAAGGAAGTTCCTCTCCACTCCTCGGAGCCTGGCTGCTTATCATGGAATCTAATGGGGCAGAAAGAGGCCATTCAGCCTATCGATCTGCCCTGACCCTCCGAAAGAGCACCCTACCAATGTCTACTCCTCTTTCCATTCCGCCCTATTCCCTTATTCTAACCTGCACTTCCCTGGGCACTGAGGGGCAATTGTGCATGGCCAATCCACCTGACATGCACATCTTTGGAGTGTGGGAGGAAACCAGAGCACACAAAGGAAAACCACGCAGACACAGGAAGAAAGTGCAAACTCCACACAGGCAGTCACCCAAGGTTGGAATCGAACCTGGGTCCCTGGCACGGTGAGGCAGCAGTGCTAATCACTCTGCCACCGTCCTTCTAAAATAATTATTTAGATTTTCACATCCGAATGTGTCTTCAATTTGAGGCTGGCCTTCCTGTGATTGGGCCAGCAGCATTGGGAGCCTGCCTGCCATCTTTAAAACAGGGACGTACTGAGGACGTGTTTCACTATTGAAGGTGGCACCTTCCGGATGAACTGGTGAACCAAGATTCCATTTGGCCCCTCAGGTGGATGTAAAAAGTCTCATTGTGGGGATGGGGAGGAGGGGGGGGGGGGGGAGTTTTCTCAAATGTCCTGGTCAATATTTATCCCTGAGACACCATCAAAAATGAGAAATGGGGTGGGGGGGTGGATTCTCCGATTTTCAGACTAAGTGCTGACACCGGCGTGGGAACAGTGGCGTTTTAGGCGAGAAAAAATGGCGCAACAGCTGTACCAATTTTGGGACCGTTGGTGGGGCTAACAGCCATGCCGGGTAAAGCTCCTGGCTCCCATGTCAAAAAGGGCTGGAGAATGGCCAGGTCGGTAGCCGCGCATGCACATGGCGGCGGCCTGTGGCCGCCGTGCCACGCAACATGGCTCGGGCCGCGCGCCGACCCAGCCTGCCAAATAATGACCCTCAGTAATCCCCCTCACCACCCACAGACCACCTCCCACCAGTCCCCCAGCCCTCGCCGAAGCCCCCCTCCTGACCAGCGGCACGGCTCCCCCCCGACTGTGGCAGTGCTGGACTAAGTCCACAGCCGCCATACGGGGTCGACGAAAAAAAAATAGCGTAAGTGTTCCGCACCGTCGGGAACTCGGCCCATTGAGGGCGGACCATTGGGGGAAGGCCTCAGGTGACGTCCTGCGGTGCAACGCGAAAATGGCGCCGCCCCCGATTTTGCCGCAAAAGGGGATTCTCCGGCCGATTGCCGAACACGATTTTGCCGTCGGCGATCGCAGAATCCCGCCTGTGATGTCTGGTTATTATCACATTGCCATTTGTGGCAGCTTTCTGTCTGCAATTTGGTTGTTGCCTTTCATGCATTATAACAGTGATGGCACCTCAAAAGTGCTTCATTGGCTGCAAAGCACTCTAGGGGTGCCCTGAGGCTGTGAAGGGCACAAGTCTTTCCTTTTTGCAATAATAATTCACTCTTATTTAGCTTGGCCATGCAAAGTAGCTCTGTCTCAATTGTTTCTTGAGTTAAAATGTTCTCTATTCTGACAATATTCTTCATGAAAATGTCTTCTAAATTATCCCCTTCATTCTCCTCACGTGATTATTCCCCCTTGTCACCTGAATCAACAAAAAAGGAACAATCTTTTACTATTTGATCGATCACAACCTTTTATAATTTTGAAAACCTTTATTAAAATCCCCTTAGCATTCTCTGTTCCAATGGAATTAGGCCCAATCTTCAAATCTTTTTTCTTCAGCATAAATAACCTTATTGCTGATACTCTACTCACAAGTCTTCGATGTACCATTTGCAAAGCTTTCATATTCTTCCTCTAATGAGGTGGCCAAAATTGCATGTTACATTTCAACTTAGCCAAATTAACATTCTTGCGATGGCTCGAGACATACACCCAACCTCCTTTCTCAACGCCTCCTTCCTTTGCTCCGCAATTCACGATGTACTGTTAGCTGTGATCAAACTTTTTAACCTCGTCGCCAATGAGGTGGCTTGAGACAAACACAGGAGGCTTGCCGTAGTTAACAAGGGGGTTTATTGAAGAAAGGCAAAGGCAGATAAGTAAAAAGCACAGAAGGGCAGTACGGCAGTACAGTGGTTAGCACAGTTGCTTCACAGCTCCAGGGTCCCAGGTTCGATTCCCGGCTTGGGTCACTACCTGTGCAGAGTCTGCACGTTCTCCCCGTGTGTGCGTGGGTTTCATCTGGTTGCTCAGGTTTCCCCCCACAGTCCAAAGGTGTGCAAGTTAGGTGGATTGGCCATGTTAAAAGGTGAAGTGGGGTTACTGGGTCACAGGTATAGGGTGGAGGCGTGGGCTTGGGTAGGGTGCTCTTTCCAAGGGCCGGTGCAGATTCGATGGGCCGAATGGCCTCCTTCTGCACTGTAAATTCTATGATTCTATGAACTCAATATAACAAGTCTAATCACTTCGGCTCCGGGGTCCACACTGCCCAGTGTCCTGCTCCCAGGGTCCCACTCAAACTCACTATTGACCAGGGCTCGCATACTCCTGTGCAATTGACCCCAAACCGGTCATGTGGTCCATGGAGCCCACCCACCTTTTGCATCTCTAGTCTAAAATTCATTGCCCAAAGTATAAAACCGAGATTCCCTTTTGGTATTCTAAAATCCACTGAGGGGAGCTCAGTAATCGCACAATCCCATTTACTTTTACTTTCGAAAGTGGACTCAGAACATTTGCTAAATTGAGTAAGGAACCAAGCTCAGTGTAGTTACATAACACTGTAACTATATATTTAGTCCTACTTTAAATGAATACCGGCAATTTAAATCTATTTTTCTCGAGCGTTGTGCTGCGTGTGGTCACATTGTTTAAGTGCAAAATTGAAATCTATCAGGAACTGTCTCATCATCCTGATAATTCTTTCCTCTTCTCGGCTGAAGGTGCCACTTTCTTGCTGAGAAATAATACCACAGGTGCTAGACACCCTTTCGTTCCTCATAAAAATAGACATTAGTCTTGTCCATGCCTTGTCTATGAATATTACTTCATCATATAGTATTTACAGCACAGAGACGGCTCCTTCTCCCCAACAGGTCTATATTGCAGTCTAAGCCTTGCATGAGCATTCTACTGAACTTCCTCACATAACCCCATTAAAATATTTTTCTGTTTTCATTCCCCTACTTTGCTTATCCAGCTTCCCCTTTAACACATCTATGCTATTCATCTCAGCCACTCCTTGTTGTAGCGAGTTCCACCTTAACCACTCACTGAGTAACAACGTTTCATAGAACATAGAACAGTACAGCACAGAACAGGCCCTTCGGCCCTCGATGTTGTGCCGAGCATTGTCCGAAACCAAGATCAAGCTATCCCACTCCCTGTCATTCGGTGTGCTCCATGTGCCTATCCAATAACCGCTTGAAAGTTCCTAAAGTGTCTGACTTCGCTATCACAGCAGGCAGTCCATTCCACACCATCACCGCTCTCTGAGTAAAGAACCTACCTCGGATATCCCTCCTATATCTCTCACCCTGAACCTTATAATTATGCCCCTTTGTAACAGCTACATCCACCCGAGGAAATAGTCTCTGAACGTCCACTCTATCTATCCCCCTCACCATCTTATAAACCTTTATTAAGTCACCTCTCACCCTCCTCCGCTTCAAAGAGAAAAGCCCTAGCTCCCTCAACCTTTCCTCATAAGAGCTATCCTGCAATCCAGGCAGCATCCTGGTAAATCTCCTTTGCACCTTTTCCAATGCTTCCACATCCTTCCTGTAATGAGGTGACCAGATCTGCACACAATACTCCAAATGTGGTCTCACCAGGGTCATGCATAGTTGCAGCATAACCCCGCGGCTCTTAAACTCAAGCCCCCGTTAATAAACGCTAACACACTATAAGCATTCTTAACGGCTCTATCCACTTGAGTGGCAACCTTCAGAGATCTGTGGACATGAACCCCAAGATCTCTCTGTTCCTCCACATTCCTCCGAACCCTGCCGTTGATTCTGTAATCCGCATTCAAATTTTTCCTACCAAACTGAATCACTTTCCTCAAAGAATTCAATCAAATTTGTGAGGCAAGACTGACCCTTCACGAATCCGTGTTGACTATCCTGGATTAAGCTGCATCTTTTCAAATGGTCATAAATCCTATTCTTCAGGACCTTTTCCATTAACTTACCGACCACCGAAGTAAGACTAACTGGCCTATAATTACCAGGGTCATTCCTATTCCCTTTCTTGAACAGAGGAACAACATTCGCCACTCTCCAGTCCTCTGGCACTATCCCCGTGGGCAGTGAGGACCGAAAGATCAAAGCCAAAGGCTCGGCAATCTCATCCCTTGCCTCCCAAAGAATCCTTGGGACTTGTCGACCCTCATGTTTTCAAAATTGCTAATACCTCCTTCCTCAGAACATCTACCTCCTCCAGCCTACCCGCCTGTATCACACTCTCATCCTCAAAAACATGGCCCCTCTCCTTGGTGAACACTGAAGAAAAGTATTCATTCAACGCCTCTCCTATTTCTTCTGACTCCATGCACAATTTCCCACTACTGTCCTTGACCGGCCCTACCCTCACCCTGGTCATTCTTTTATTTCTCACATAAGAGTAAAAAGCCTTGGGGTTTTCCTTGATCCGACCCGCCAAGAACTTCTCATGCCCCCTCCTAGCTCTCCTAAGCCCTTTTTGTTAGCTCATTCCTTACTACCTTGTAACCATCAAGCGACCCAACTGAACCTGAATTATTTATTAGTTTGCTCTTAGCTCCTGCCCCCCCCCCCCCCCCCCCTCCCCCCTACAAATAGCCATGTCTACCCAATCAAACCCTTTCATAATTTTAAAGATCTCCATCAGGTCACCCCGCAGACTTCTTTTTGCTCGAGAAAAGAAGCCCAGCCTTTTCATTTTCAATCTTTCTTTTCAAGATGCAGTTAGATAGAGCACTTGGGATGAAAGGATATTGGGAGGAATTAGGCGATTGAATTGGAAGATCATTATGAGTGGTGAGCAGGCTCGAAAGGTTGAATGGACTCTTCTTGCTCCTTTTTTCCATGTTTCTATGTTAACCAGTATAACTTCACAATTCTGGTATCATCTGATTAAACCTTTATTGCACCATCGCCAGTGCCTTAATGTCCCTTTTATGGAGGTTAGAATTGTTCAATTAACTCCAGTTATGGTCGAATGAACATTTTATATTAGTTTAACATAACTTTGCTACGTTTCAATTCTATCATTCCAGGAATTAACCTCAATGAGTATTGGAACAACACAACAAGGGTCCTTGCCAACACCCAACTGCTCGTGCATACTTTCTGAACGCATCAGTGGATGAGAAGGAAAGGCAGGATCATTGGCTGAATTTTCCCAGGTGTGCTCTCTCAGCTGAGTGCTCAACTAGAATCAACTAACTGGCGATTAAACTTACCTCTCATATCGTTTCATCCATTTGGATAAGCACACTGCGCCATCAGGGGAACTCATTAGCACTTACTCTTCGACAAGCATTGGTAATAAAAGGTTAACTAATTATAATGACATGTTAATTTGTTTGTGTTGTATGCTCTGGTCTTTTAAGTGTTTGCATTTCCCCAACACCTCAGAAGCATAACTTGAGAATCCAAAGAACAGAAGCCAAACGATCTTAAAGATGATATCTATTTAGGGTGGCACGGTAGCACAGTGGGTAGCACTGTTGCTTCATAGCTCCAGGGTCCCAGGTTCTATTCCCAGCTTGGGTCACTGTCTGTGTGGAGTTTGAACACTCTCCCTGTGTCTGCATGGGTTTCCTCTGGGTGCTCTGGCTTCCTCCCACAAGTCCCAAAAGACGTGCTGTTAGGTCATTTGGACATTCTGAATTCTC
The DNA here is from genome assembly GCF_902713615.1 of Scyliorhinus canicula. Classification (NCBI taxonomy): domain Eukaryota; kingdom Metazoa; phylum Chordata; class Chondrichthyes; order Carcharhiniformes; family Scyliorhinidae; genus Scyliorhinus; species Scyliorhinus canicula. Next base: position 78,713,665 of record NC_052164.1, read on the forward strand.
CCTCGGTGTGCCCAAACAGGCGCCGGAATGTGGCGACTAGGGGCTTTTCACAGTAACTTCATTACAGTGTTATCGTGGCAATAAATATTATTATTACATCACATAGAATAAAGTAAAAATATATAAGTTACAACAGAATTTGGAGATTTGAATAATAGCAGCATTTTACGTCAGTGTGAAAAAGCTGTATACAGATTGTCAAAGTATTGCAAATTCACTTCACCTTGACAGATTGAAGAATGTGCCAGCTACATAGTCCGAATTTTCATTTTAACATTTTAAAGCAGATAGCATCCAATAATAGTCACCTCGTAGTGAGTAAGCAGAATTGCTGGAAACTTCTGAAGATGCAATCTACACCCTCAGGTATGGACACGTATCTTCCTTCAGTTATATCCAACAAAGTTCCAAGACTACCTTTAATGTATTTCACATCTGTTCTGCCCTGATAGCAACTCGCAGTGCACATGACAACATGCTCCATGTATTAATGTGTGGTAAAAATCGTTTCTTAAGAGTTGATAGTACCGCCGAAATGACAGTAAGTGAGAGTGGTAATCTGCAGTTGATGAAGAGTACAGTCAAACATGCATTTTCTAATATTCTCTCACATAAATCTGGTTTCAGCCAGTTAATGCCAGCTACCTGCACATCCAGGGCTGCTCTTTCCAGATGGGAGCCGACAATATTTGTCAGTTGCAAATCCATGTGCTCCAGTGGTTCAGGACCGGTTAGGAAATGTCCAGCCTGGTTTGCGAGTTGAATAGAGACGTGATCCTTTATTGAAAGAAATGCTGCATTTGGCTTCAGAACCACTGGACAGGGTAATGGAAAAATGGAGGATTTCCTCTCCTGGTGACTATTATTGGAAAGTACATCGGACAGATGTTTGATGGGATAACATCTGCTGTAATGTTGCCATGCTCGGACAACCAAAGCTTAAATGTGATGAATATCTATGAGGGAGTGATCAAGTTCCATGAAACTATATCACAACCTCGGACTCCAGAAGAGAGAAAATTGGGAAAATTGCTAAAACTTACCCAAGCTTTAGTAATAAATGAAAACATTATCCTTTAAACCTCACAAAGAATGAAATGACTGGGTGAGTTAAATGTTCCTGAGCTTCACTCCTTCAGTTTATGGCACCTGACCCCTGAGATTCAATTACTTTCAGCTATTGATTATCCCATATAAAACCTGGCCAATGAATAACACCTCGTTAAACATACTGAAAGCAAGCACCAAGTTTTGAACAAACTAAAACAAATTACTTTGCAGAGTTCAAATGAAACTTTTATAGAAATAAGATCAATACATTTGTTAGGGCATTAAGAATATCGAATAAAGTGACATTTTTTAATAGTTTTTCAATCAGCCCGAGGAACACAGAAATACACAGGACCATGAAAAGATCTTTGTTCTGCATTTAGCTAGCCTCAGATGACAAATGTAGCTTCTTGTTGCTTACTGCAGATTCAACTTTGTGTCGGAATTTAAGTTTACACTTCAAAGTTTGTTCCCTGTCTGAGATTTATATAGTTACATACATGCTGCCAAATTTAGTTGCATTGTGTCCACATTTTCAGCATGTGAAAACTCCAGGCACCGTTTCGTCTCATTCCTGGGTTGAAGGGTTTGTCTTATAAAGAAATGCTGACTAGGTTAGGGCTATACCCATTCGGGGTTTAGAAGATTGGGAGGTGATCTTATTGAAATATATCGGGTGGAATTCTTCATCCCAGGATGCCCGGATCGGGTTCCCGATGGGACGGAGAATCAAGAGTTATGACAAAATCGAGATCGACGCCGGGTGTCAACCCGATTGCAATCCTTTAACCATCTCTCCTCCCCTTCAAGCGGCAGGAACGAGATCTAAGCTGTATGCCAGCGGGAGGATGGAAATAAATGCAAATAGGTCATAATGACCCATTTGTATCCATTTAGCGGACCCAACACCCTGTGCTCCGGCCTTCTGTGATTTATAATCCCCGCAGCCTGGAATCATGTGGGCGTGGATCACTTGTGGTCCCACCCCCTTGGCCCACTGGGAAGTCCCACCACACCAGGGCCATGCTGGTAGAGACCGTCCGAGTCCATCTGAGGGCCACCCCATTCCCCCAACAATGCACTGTCTGCCTGTGCCTCCTCTAACAGAGCCTCCCCACAATGCCCCATAGGGACTCCTGTAATAGGGAGATGCCCTACAGGGACCACTGCATTAGGGAGACCTCCCCCCACACAGACCCTTGTAATAGAGAGCCCCCCACTAGGGACCCCTGTAATAGGGGGAACCCCCAAAAGCACCCCTAGCCTAAAGGCCCTCCCACAGACCCCCCTCCAACATAGAACCATCCCAGAAAAGACACCTCTCTATTGAAGCTAGAGAACAGTTCAGACAGAGGCAGTGAGAAGAATTACATCTGTAACACTTAACTTGCAGCTGCATGTGTCCATTCCTAAAAGGAGAGCAGCTGTGCCTGCACCTAGTTCCCACAGATCCATTAATTGTAAGCCATTCATAGATTTCTGGTAGTGCTCTGTGATTTTCAGCTTCTAAAAACCATTGACAGCTTTGATTTATTCATCCCTCTTCACGGTTTTGTGGACTCAGTGGTGAAACTCCAATATTTGTAAACAGTGTACACATCAAAGAGAGTTAAGTGCATTCTAAGAGCTAAGTGCATTCCAATCACGCAAACGTCTGATTTCACTGCACTTACCTCTCACAGAGCACAACTAGAAAGCTTTGAATGGCTTGCAGCTATTGCATCTGTGAGAACCAGATACAGGTCACAGCTGCTCTTGTTTCAGGAATGGACAGGTGGAGCTGCAAGGTAAGTATTACAGCTGTATTTCTTCTCACTGTCTCTGTCTGGACTGCATTCTAGCTTCCAGACAGGGATCTAATATCTGAGGGGTTGGGTCTGTGTGGAGGAGGGTGGTCTGTGAGGGGGTCCCTTTTGGCAGGGGGTCCTTGTGGGTGGTCCCCCTATTACAGGGGTCCCTGGAGGATGTCTATATTACATGGGTCCCAGAGGGAGGCTCCTATTACAGGAGTCCCTGTGGAAGGGGTCTCTCTCTTACAGGGATAGGGGAGGGTACCCCTATTATTGTGGTCCCTGGAAGGCCCCCCTATTGCACGGGTACCTGGGGTGTCCCCCATTACAGGGGTCCCTTTGGGGGGGGTACACCTATTATTGGGGTCCCTGGGGATGATCCCCCTATTACAGAGATCCCGTGGGGTTATGAGGGTTCTGGTAGGTGAGACGGGGGCAGACAGTGCATTGCTGAGCAGGAGTGGCCCTCAAATGAGCTCAGATTGTCTCTCCCACAGCAAAGTCCACCATGCCAGGGCTATTCTGGTAGAGACAATATGTGATCTGTGCCCACATGATTCTTGCCCGTGGGGACTGGAGAATCACAAGAGGCCGGAGCATAGCCTGCTGGGCCTGCTAAATAGATGCAAATTGATCATTAAGACCCATTTGCATTTATTTACATTCTTCCACTGGCATATGGCAAGGACCTTGGGCGGGATTCTCCGAACCCCTGCCGACAATTCTCCGGGCCCCGATGGGCCGAGCGGCCTTCGTTTCCTGGCCAGTCCTGCAGGCGTGAAATGGACATGATCCATCATGGCAGGACCTAGCTTGTAAGCTGGCTAGGTGAGTCCTCGGGGGGGGGGGGGGGGGGGGGGTTATCCGGCCCCAGGGGGGCCCCACGGAGGCCTGGCCCGCAATCGGGGCCCAGCGATTTGCGGGTGGGCCTATGCCATGGAGGCACTCTTTCCTTCCGCGCCGGCCTCTGTAGGGCTCCGCCATGGCTGGTGCAGAGAAGAACGCACCTTGGTTCAGGTCAGACTTTCTTCCCCTGGCACTTCCAGCACCTGCTCAGGTCAAATGCACCACCTATTTAAGATGTGCAGGCTGACTTTAAATAGTGCGGACGAGCTTGACTTCTCACAATTAGCCTCTCACAATTTTTCACCCCAACTGCATCCATGTAAATGAGCAGGTGGCACAATGTCTCATGCACCAGAAGCAGCAGGGAAGAGTTAATCATTATTTTGACCCCTGTCCCATTTTTTGACCTCATCGCTACATAAGGTCTACAGCAAAGAAACAAGCCATTTGAAAATCCAAACATATTACATGTATTGCATTCCTCTTGGACTACTCTGTCTACGGTTTCTCAAAATAATTCAATAAGGTTGATCAAGCATGATCTTCTTTTTAGAAATCCATTCTGTCTATATTTATTATCATTTTGGTCTTGAGATGTTTAATGTACTTTTGTGTAAAATTGTGTTGGGCGGCCACTAAATCTCATGAGAGGGCCAAATGGGATTTGCGCTGGCAAGATCTTAGGCGTGAACCTGATTTCCATGAATCTCCCTAAATTTTAATGTCATTTGATGGCTTTGCACTTTATCGTCCGCCCACAATGTATCCTCCCCAACTGGTGGCGTAATGTCACTCCAGCACGAATCGTGATGACCGGGGGTGTGGCAGGGGGTGAGGGTGGGGGGGGGGGGGGGGGGGGGGGGTACCTGGAGACCCGGGGGGGGTTGAGGGCCAAGGCTGAAAATTGCATCCTGGCAGTGCCAAGTGGGGACATGAAGGGGCAGTGCCAAGTGGGCTCTGCAGGGGGTTAACCCTCTTCTATTGTGGGTGCAATAAGTTACCCTTATGTGTGGTGGGGAGGGAGAGGGGCGAGCCCCGATCCATAAAAGGTAGGAAGCCACGGTTGTGAAGGGAGAGAATGCCTCCCAATACAAACGTGGTGGGTGTGGTTATCTAATATCTGTGGTGGTGGTCCTCTGTGTCCTTGTGGGGAGGGGGAGGGTTGGGACAACTATAGCCCCAAGATGTTTTGTGCACTAAATGCCAGAAAACCTGATCTGAGAACTCGGCAGGTTTTTAGTCAAAGCCTGACATGCTGACAAATTTTGGGAAAATTCGGTCCACTATCATTCTGAACACCGACACTAAGCTAACTGCCATAGTTCCCTGACCTCTTTTCTTAAATTAAATGAGCAACATTAGCTTTTCAAATGAAGGAAAGCTTTGACAAAGAGTCATCGGACTCGAAATGTTAGCTCTTTTCTCTCCCTACAGATGCTGCCAGACTTGTAAGATTTTCCAGCATTTTCCCTTTCGTTTCAGATTCCAGCATCCACAATATTTTGCTTTTATCCAGTGTTTAATTCACTGCCACCTCTCTTCCAGGAATGCCTACCCTGAAGAAGTACTGCTCTTCTCTCCAACAGGATTTCTGTAAGTCTCTCCCTCACTATCCTACTTCACTGCTTTCCACTTCTCTCTTCGTGTTGGACAAGGTATTTACCAAGACTCGCTTCCACAGCCATATTTCCTTCCTCAGTAACTGTCTTCGTCTCCGACTTATCCCACGTGGATTTTAACTTAAATTCCACCCTGCATGTAACCTCCAGGATTACAGGTACCTCCAGGATATACAACCAGCTTTGACAAAGGGTCATCGGACTCGAAACGTTAGCTCTTTTCTCTCCCTACAAATGCTGCCAGACTTGCTGAGATTTTCCAGCATTTTCCCTTTTGTTTCAGATTCCAGCATCCGTAGTAATTTGCTTTTATTTATGAGTAGCATTATCTGTCTGCCGGTACTCTTGTGCAATACCTTTTTGTCATGTATTAATATATTTTAAGTAATCGTGCCACTGCTATCGCTTTCCTAACCTCTGTGATCCTGTGCCTATGAAATACATCTTGACCTGAAATTTTGTCCTTCCTAAGTTTAATTCGTTTATCAATTATTTTCCTGCGTTCCATCTAAAATGGCTATATAAATTCTTCTTGTGTCTTATCTGTCTTGGTAAATAATGAGGCAGAGCAGCTACTCTATATTTCTCCCATTCCGATGCCATTATCTGTGAGTTTATCATATGAATTCCTTCATGATCCTGACTTCTATTTTGTTTTCTGTGGAATGTTTTACTTTTTTTTACATTGAGATGCACATCTTGTGATTCATCTTTGATGACTGATCTGGCATTTAAGTCACCCTGAGGAGGATTATAAAAACTGGTTTAGCTCACTTGGCTGGACTGCTGGTTTGTGAAGCAGAGCAAGGCCAGCAGCCTGGTTTCAATTCCCGTACCAGCTGAGGTTATTCATGAAGGCCCCGCCTTCTCAACCTTGCTCCTCGCCTGAGGTGTGGTGATCTCACCAACAGTCAGCTCTCCCCCTCAAAGGGGAAAAGCAGCCTATGATCATTTAGGTCTATGGCAACTTTACCTTTGGGGTGACACAGTGGTTAACACTGCTGCCTCCCAGTGCCAGGGACCTGGGTTCGATTCCGACCTTGGGAAACTGTGTGGAGTTTGCACTTTTTCCCCCGTGTCTACATGGGTTTCCTCTGGGTGCTCCGGTTTCCTCCCACAGTCCAAAGATGTGCAGGTTAGGTGGATTGGCCATGCAAAAATTAGGGCGCAGTAGCAGGAATAGGACCGAGGACTGGACCTCGGTAGCATGGGTGTTCAAAGCGTCAGTGCAGACTCGATGGGCCGAATGGGCTCCTTCTGCACTGTAGGGATTCTATGACTCTGGGAGCCTCAGCCACTAACTTTGCCCAGGTGCTGCAAGTCGCTTGCTACATGTGTGGATGATACTGAAGCACTGCAAGGTGGATGAGCAGACTGGTCATAGCACCATGGGGGGAGGATACCAGTCATGTGGGTGGAGCAAAGAGGAAGGTGGCGGTGATAGGGGACAGTATAGTCAGAGGAATAGATGCTGTTTCCGGCAGCCGTGACTAGGAGCCCCAAAGGTCGTGTTGCCAGTCTGGTGCAGGATTAAGGACATCTCCTGACAACTGTAAAGAAACTTGGAGTGGGATGGGGAGGTTCCTGTTGTCATGGTCTACGTGAGAAGCAACAACATAAGTAGAACAAGGAAGGATGTTTTGCTGAGAATTTGGGCTGTTATTGTCCAAATTAAAATGCAGAACACATGAAGTAATCATCTCTGTATTACCTGAGCTATTCACCAATTGGATAAGGTTAAACAGATTAGAGAATTAAATGCTTGGCTCAAAAATTGGTGTGGAAAGAAGGGGTCTTGATCCATGGAGCACTGAGATCAGCACTCAGGAAAGAGTGCACTATTCCGTTTGGATGGGCTCCACTTATGTTGGGTTGGGACTGATGGCCTCACCAATTGTATAACGAGAGCTGTGCACAGAGCTTGATACTAATGGGGACAAAGGTGGAGGTTTCGGGTAAAGGGAGACTTAGAAATCCAAAGAGAAATGTTGAGCAAATTAATATCAGAAGAGATAAAGTATTAAAGAAACTTAAGGGACTAAAATCTGACGAATCCTGGACCACACCCTAGAATTGTAAAATGGATAGCCGCAGAAAAAAGTGGATGTGCTAGCTATGATTTTCCAAATTTTCTTAGATTCAGGAACTGGTCCACTTGATTAAAAGTTGGCAAAAAGTATTCATTTTTCAAGGGAGAAGGGTAAGAGAAAACAGCTAGCCCAACATCAGTTGTTGGGAATTTGCTGGAACCTATTATTAAGGAAGTCTTACCAATGCACTTTGACAAGCAACGCATGATTAGAACAAGTTCACATGGTTTTACGAAAGAGAAAACTTGTTTGACAAATTTTAAGATTCTTTTGAGGATGCAATTAATAGCGTAAATAAAGGGAAACCAATAGATGTGGTATACCTGGATTTTCAAAGAGCATTGAATAAGGTTAATAGTCAAAATGCATCTCATGGAATTGAGGGGTTATATATTAGCATGGATAGTGGATTGGTTAACGGTTAGAAAGCAGAGTTGGGTATGTACAAGGCTTTTTCAAATTGGCCGGCAGTGAATAGTGGAGTACTGCAAGGATCAGTGCTGAGGCCTCAGCTATTTATAAGCTGTCTTAATGACTTAGATGAAGGGACAGAGGTTAATGCATCTAAGTTTTCTGATGAGACCAAACGAGGTAGAAAGTTAAACTGTCGGGAGGCCATAGAGGGCTGCAAAGCTGTATGGACTGGTTAGGTCAAAGGACAACAAGATGACAGGTGGGGTACAATGTAGAGAAATGTGAGGTTATTCATTCTGGCTGTAAGAATTAGGACGACAAATGGCTTGAATGACCTTTAGTGCAAGGGGATAGGAACACTGGAATAAAGAAGGCTTGCTACAGTTGTACATGGTTTTGGTGAGACCGCATCAGGAGTACTCTGTGCAGCTTTACTCTTCACGCTTAAGAAAGGATATACTTGCATTGGCGGCGGATACAGTGAAAGTTCACTAGATTAGTCCCTGGGATGAGGGGGTTGTCCTATGACGAGAGATTGGATCAATTGGGCTTAAATGCTATGGAAGTCAGAAGAAAGAGAATCAATCTCACTGAACACTACAAATTTCTGAAGGGGCATGATACAGTTGATGCTGCTGGACTGTTTCTGTTGGTTGGGGAATCTAGTCATATGGTACGGAGGCACAGTGGTTAGTATTTCCAGGGAACCGGTTCAATTCCGGCCTCAAGAGATTGTGTGGAGTTTGCACATTCTCCCTCTGCCTGCGTGGGTTTCCTCCGGGTGCTTCAGTTTCCTCCCACAGTTCAAAGCTGTGCAGGTTAGGTGGATTGGCCATGATAAATTGCCCCTTAGTCTACAAAGACCATGGGCTGGATTCTCCGCATCTCGACTCCAAAATCGCGGCCGGCGTGGGTGGTGGAGAATCCATTTTCCCGCAAGGAATCATGACCGGCGCTGGTTCCCCGATTCTGCGGGCACCAAAAAGCGGCGTACTTGTGAGTACGCCGCGCCGCCTGGGACCTACCTGGGGCCATTGTCAGAGACCCGCTCCACCATTCTCCACCCCCAACCGGCTGAAGTCCCAACGCCATGGAACTAACGTGCTCCAGTCGGTTGCGATGCTCGCATGGTGGCTGCGGACTCAGTCCACGGCCGCCCTGGTCAATTGGGGGGTTTCTTTTTTGGATCCAGCTCCGCAGTGCACCATGGAGCATGGCACGGCCGCAGGAGGCCGCCGCCGTGCGCATGCGTTGCCTCTGACCCGGAAGTCCGGGGGCCCGTATCTGCAGCAAAAGGTGCAAGATCTACGCCGGGCCCCTGCTAGCCCCCTGCAGGGCTAGGAATTCGTGTCCCTTTCATACCAGTATTTCTGGCGTGAAACTATATCGTTTTGACGCCTGTGTGAGGACATAGTCCCAATAATGGAAAATCCAGCCCCAGAAATTCATGCCTGAAGTCAACGGACCTCTAAATGGTTCACCAAGGTTCCGTCTCGCCTGCGATCATTCCTGTGGCAGATGCAACCGGAGAATTTATCCCAATATCAGTGCTATCTTAAGTACAGCAAGCAAAACATGGATATCTTTGGAATTACTGCCAAACGTTATCACTTTAACATAGTACGACTGAGTTCGGGATTTGTTATACAGTCCAAGTTGATTGCAACTGCAGATAGCATAGCAGTCATGTTCAGTTTTGTGAATTCAGGTTTCTGGTTCCAATTTTCAGCTTACACAGGAAAGTAACTCTTTTGTTCAGAAATGATTACAATGATAGTGTTGGCTCCTTTGTGTATTCTGGCTTTGATATCCAGGTACTTATTCAGTGAAGTATCAGTAACTGCTCTTTCCTCATTCAACAGCTTTTTAAGATCTTTGCATTAATACCTTGAACAGAACCATCACTTTTATATCATATTTAAATCTTTAATTAAAAGTGTTGAATTCCACTCAAATTGTACTTGGACACAACCTAACACAACAACTTACAGACATCTTTCAAACTTGGTCGTCTTTTACTGCTCACACGCCCACCACAACCTGACCTAAAAGACCTCAGTTTTATTTCAGTATATTAAAATTACAAAGTCATTTCAGCTAGTCTGCCCAATTGATCACCCCTCACTAATATTGGAGTTTCTAACTCAATTTGTATACTCAAACATCTATCTAACAGAGAAAAGGCTAAAAAGCAAGTGTTGATGAGGGTTGATGAATTCAATGTCACATTTGAGAAATCAATGAAGAGGAATAAAGATTGCATTCAGCGAGGGGACAGAGAAACAGAAAAGTTTTAAAAAAAACCTTAATTTTAAATTTTACATTTTTATATTCTCCAACAACAATTAAAATCTGAAGGAAAGAGTCTGCATACTTGTAATCGTTAATCTTCCATGCCATTGAGGTTGTTTGACAGCAATTAGTGCTTATCACATCGCTAAAAGTGCTCATAGACTGATAACTACAAAACCTATTTTTCAGTGGTGGGTTTGGTTTGCTTCTGCCTTGCAGAATAAAGCGACTTCATGCCATTCTATGCATTTCTGTAATAATGCAGACAGCGAGATGCCATTTTCATAAAGCTTATGGGGGAGCAGCACAATTAGGGCTTTCAGATATTTGAGCTTAATACTTCAAGTATCTGTCATTTGTCTGAAGTTGCTGTCCTATTTACACATGAATAATGAGAGCACTATATCCTCACTGCTCTTTTGACAGCAAATTATGGCCCATTGAAGCACCATTCACCAGAACTATAATAATACTTACTCATAACCTCAGAGATAGTCTTATTGAAAGTGGAACCAAATTATGGGCTGGGTTCTCAAGTCTCTCAGTGGCGTGCCATTTGCTGGCGTCGGGATTCTCTCTTCCCGCCATTTGTCAATGGGATTTCCCATTGAAGCCACCCCACGCTGCCAGGAAACCTGCGGGTGGGGGTTTGCTGCCAGCGGGAAAAGGGAATCCCAACAGCCAAAGAATTCTGGCCCATATTTCCATTACATGAGGCTAATTAAGCCAGGCACATTTATCAATGCAGATCTCACAATGTTGTTTGAATCAAAAAGCAATGTATCTTTAATTCTCCCTGAAGGCAGGTCATTGGTAATTATTCAAAGTGCCATGATTTTGTTTTACTGTAGGTGGGTTGAGGAAGTAGACCCTGTGATTAACCAGGGAAAGAGAAGGGCCCATGAGAGACCTTGGGAGAAATCTGTGCGTGAAGCCGCAGGACATTTCTAGGGTGTTAAATGAATCCTTCTCATCTGTCTTCACTCAGGAGAATGAGGACTGTTAAAACCCGCACTCGACGTACGGGGGTTAGAGCAATGAGTCATCCCATGCGTCTCGCTGGATATAATCTTGCTGACTAAGGGGGCGGGGGCCCAAGGACATTCATGATTGGGATGTACATAACGTCAGCCAGGTATGGAACCAACAGAGCAGATCCGGCTGGGATTGGATTTATATCGTAAATATAATTGCTTTGCAATAAACCAAGTTTTCTTTTGACCAATTTGGTTCGGACTCGTTTGTGGCCTTTTAAATTTGTGATGATGATAAAACTGGATTGCTGTTAACATTGCTGCACCATGAAATGAATAACTACCTCACTTACACTGCTAGACTAATGTTGGAGACATTTTGTTTTTATTGCAAAAATGCCTTAGTTCAGAAGATTGGACGTGTTTGGTGTAAGTTTAGAGGATTGGTTATTCATTAAGACCCCGCCTTCGCAATCTTGCCCCTCGTCTGAGGTGTGGTAATCCTCAGGTTAAATCCCCACCAGTCAACTCTCCCGCTCAAAAGGGAAAGCAACCTATGGTCATCTGGGACTATGGCGACTTTACACTTACACTTTAGAGGATTGGACACAGTAAGGAGAACGCACACATTACTTTTTCCAGGCGAGAACTATCACAGATAATGATCGGCAGACAGTAACATTGCTGACTGCCTGTGGAGTTCATACTTACGGAGTGATAAAAAACCTTATATATCCTGCAGCTTCGGACACTTGAACCTTTGAGTAATTGGTAACCCTAGTGGCACAACGCTTCAATCCTAAACCTTCCATTATAGTGCAGAGATACTGGGCTGGATTCTCCGCTTTTGAGGCTATGTCCCCATGCCGGTGTGGGAATGGTGGCGTTTTATGACAGAATAAATGGCATAAAATGGCCAATGATCCTCCGTTTGGCTGCGGACTTGCATGCCGGCAGCGTAGAGCAACCGATTCGAGCTGCCGATATGGCCTGGAAAATGCCGGGTCCGTGGCCGTGCATGCGCACGGCGGCGGCCTGCAGCGGTCGCGGCGTGCAGCATGTCGCCGGCCGCTCACGGACCCGGCCTGCAAAATAATGCCCCCCCTTTGGACGGCTGGCATGCCCCGGACTACCCCCCCAACAGTACCCCCAGCCCCAGGCAAAGAGGCCCTGCCCATGCAACAGCCCTCGCCCTGACTGTGGCAGGAATGGACTGAGTCCGCAGCCACCACGCCGAGTTCCTGATGGATGAGACCACACACAACCGTTGAGATCTCGGCCGGTCAGGGGCGGAGAATCGGGGCGGGGGGTGGGGGGGGGGGGGGGGGGGAGTGGGCCTCAAGCAATGCCCTGAGGCTTTATACGGCACATGGTGTACTCTTCGAGTATGCCATTTTGGAGGGGGCGGAGCATCGCGAAAGTGGCACAGCCCTTGATTTGGTCATGAAGGGGGATTCTCCGGCCTATTGCCAAACGCGATTTTGGCATCGGCGACCGCAGAATCCCACCCGCTGTTTTTAACACGGCAGAATGGACCCCAGTAAAGTCCTTAACTGAGTCTCAGACAAGACAACATAAACTAGCCAAATATTGTGAATACGGAGTTTCCCTTTCCAAAATGATATGCAACCATTTGGTCAGATGTGTAAATGACAGAGCTACGCACAGGAAGTTGCAAGCCGAACTATCCCTTGATCTTCAGCAGGCTTTGCAAATTTTGCTTTCTCGCAAAAGTGCCAAGAAAGGAGTGCAAGAGTCCCAGGGGATAGAACTAAACATCCTAGGACGTGTTCCCTCCTGGTGAGTGACCCCCCCCCCCCCCCCCCCCCCCCCCCAAAGACTTAAACACCAGCCCTGGACCGAGCACTGTAGGGGCCAGGTCCATTGGTCGAAGTCCAAAACGTACCAATAGGATACCTCCCCGGAATCTGCAGAGGAAGAGCCCAGGCATTGTGGGGCATGTGGATGCAGGAGCCTCATGGAATGCAAGACACAAATCAGCCAGCAACCCCTGTACCCCGGTCGAGGCAGGCGAAAACCAAGTGCTTGCACTTTCCACCTGTATCGGCCAGAGGATGAGTGTATGCAGCTGAATTGCATTGTGGCACCCCAAGCGGCCCCCAACAAGACAACTGTGCAAGTTAATGGTCATCCATTACAAATGGAACTGAGCATAGGAGCTGCAGTTTCAGTTATTGGAAAGCAGACCATCGGCAGGATAAAGACATGGGTACAGCAGTTAGATCTGCAGGACACTGAGGCAAGAGTAGCGATGTACACCGGCAAACCGTTAGCCATTGCAGGAACCATCAGAATATTTTTTCCTTTACGATTCTGCACAGAATCTATGTCTTCCGACCCCATATCACTTCTTACTATTGAATTAATATAATTTCTTACTGACAAGGCAACCCTTCCCCCACTGCACATCTGCCTGTCCTTTCAATAGGACACATAGGCCTGTTCCCCTTGCAGCCACATCTCTGTGGAGTCACAGCATCTTGCCCGCCAATTTCAATGTGCGATACAAGCTCATTTACATTAGTCGTTTGACTACAAAATGACATCAATAAGGTCCATCCCACTATCAGACTCATTATAGACTACTCTCCAGAATCAGTTGCATTCTTGGGCACACTCATCTCCATCAAGGACGGTCACCTCAGCACTTCGCTTTATCGCAAGCCCATGGATAACCTCACGATGCTCCACTTCTCAAGCTTCCACCCTAAACACATTAAAGAAACCATCCCCTATGGACAAGCCCTCCGTATACACAGGATCTGCTCAGACAAAGAGGAGCGCAACAGACATCTACAGACACTGAAAAATGCCCCCACACGAATGGGATATGGCGCTCAACTCATCGATCGACAGTTCCAATGCACTACAACAAAAAACCTCACCGACCTCCTCAGAAGACAAATACAGGACACAACCGACACAGTACCCTTCGTCGTCCAGTACTCCCCCGGAGCGGAGAAACTATGACATCTTCTTTGCAGCCTTCAATACATCATCGATGAAGATGATCATCTTGTCAGGTTCATCCCCACTCCCCCACTACTTGTCTTCAAACAACCATTGTTTGCAAGAAACTATCCAGCCTTCTGAACAGCGACCACGACACCACGCAACCCTGCCATGGCAATCTCTGCAAGATGTGCCAGATCATCGACATGGGTACCACCATTACACATGAGAACACCACCCACCAGGTACGTGGTACATACTCTTGCGACTCGGCCAACATTGTCTACCTCATACGCTGCAGGAAAGGATGTCCCGAAGCGTGGTACATTGGCGAGACCAGGCAGACGCTGTGACAATGGATGGACGGACATCGCATGACAATCCCCTTCCAGTCGGGGAACACTTCAGCAGTCAAAGTCATTCAGCCTCTGATCTCCAGTTAAGCGTTCTCCAAGGCAGCCTTCAGGACGCGCGAAAACGCAGAATCGCCGAGCAGAAACTTATCGCCAAGTTCCGCACACGTGAGTACGGCCTCAACCGGGACCTGGGATTCATGTTGCATTACATTCAGCCCCCACCATCTGGCCTGGGCTTGCAAAATCCTACCAACTGTCCTGGCTTGAGGCAATTCACACCTCTTTAACCTGGGATTACCCCTCTGTAAAGATTTACCTGCAAATGCTCGCATTCAAAGTATCGTCTTGCATCTTTGACTTTGTCTATATATCTGTTTCTGGAACCTACCTCTTCTTTCACCTCAGGAAGGAGCAGTGCTCCGAAAGCTAGTGATTTGAAACAAACCTGTTGGACTTTAACCTGGTGTTGTAAGACTTCTTACTGTGTTCTATCTATGTCATTGGTACCTGTGTGGACCATGACAACTGGATCTTTACCTTCCCACTCCAAATTCCTCTGCAGCCCAGATGAGATATCCCAAACCTGAGCACCAGTAATAATAATGATAATAATAACAATCTTTATTGTCACAAGTAGGCTTACATTAACACTGCAATGAAGTCACTGTGAATAGTCCCTAGTCGCCACATTCCGGCACCTGTTCGGGTACACAGAGGGAGAATTCAGAATGTTTAATTCACCTAACAGTAGGTGACATAACCTTTAAGGCTCTCAATCCTGGTCACAGGGAACAGTGCCTATGTCCCTAACAACTTAACTGTACAATCCCCGATGATGACTACATTTCATTTCTCTCCCCCCATTTGAATGGCTCCCTGGACCATTGTGCTATGGTCAGTTTGCTCAACCTCCTCACAGTCCCCGCTCTCATCCACACAGGGAGCAAGAATCTCAAACCTGTTGGACAAGGACAAGAGCTGAGGCGCCTGCAGCGCTACCTCATGGGTCCCTATACCTACCTCACTCATAGTCACACCCTCTTGTCCCTGCCCACTGGCCAACTTGAAGTAAATCTAAGGGATGTGACTGTCTCTTGAAACATGGCATCCAGGTAAATCTCACCCTCTCTGACATGTCGCAGTGACTGAAGCTCAGACTCCAGCGAATCAACTCTGAACCAGCATTCCTCAAGCAACCATCACTTGCTGCTAGGAACCACAATGTGATCCACCACCTCCCACATTATGCAAGTATAGTACATTGCCTGGCCCCGCATCTATATTTTATTTAATCAGTTTTGATTATTTATTTATAGAACAGTACAGCACAGAACAGGCCCTTCGGCCCTCGATGTTGTGCCGAGCAATGATCACCCTACTTAAACCCCCGTAACCCAATAATCCCCCCATTAACCTTACACTACGGGCAATTTAGCATGGCCAATCCACCTAACCCGCACATCTTTGGACTGTGGGAGGAAACCGGAGCACCCGGAGGAAACCCACGCAGACACGGGGAGGACGTGCAGACTCCACACAGACAGTGACCCAGCCGGGAATCGAACCTGGGACCCTCGAGCTGTGACGCATTGATGCTAACCACCATGCTACCGTGAGGCCCGGTTAATAAATTAAGAATTTATTTCTTAATTTTCACCTGTGTTTTAGCCTTTTTATTCTATCAATTATTTATCATTTTACCTTCAATCTGAAGCAATTTAGAAAAGGTAATGCAAATGAGCAGTTACTTACCAGCTAATGAACTGACCGCTTTTCTGTGTCGTCTCTCCTGGATTGTTGTTCAAACTCCGCATGCTGTCCAGAGCCATCCCTCTCAACTCCCGCTCTTTTTAATTCTCCACTTGGATTCTCAGCTCCCGCTCTTTTTAAATCTCCACTCTGATTCTCAGCCCCTGCTCTTTTTAAACCTCCACTCTGATTCTCAGCCCCTGCTCTTTTTAAATCTCCACTCTGATTCTCTGCCCCTGCTCTTTTCAAACCTCCGTTCTGATTCTCAGGTCCTGCTCTTTTTAAATCTTCACGTGATAAGTGATAAAAATAGTAGTGACACTTATCGACCTAACCCAGTACTGACCAATCAGCTCTCTTCCTTAAATCCTCAACTGCTGCTACAGGACATGACCATTCACCGATGATTAAAAAAGGGGCAAAGCAAGAAGCAAAAGCAAAAAGCACCTCTTCCCGCTCTGCACCGAATTCCCACTCTGTTTCAATTTCCCGTACCAGCCTCCCCGAACAGGCGCCGGAATGTGACGACTGGGGACTTTTCACAGTAACTTCATTTGAAGCCTACTCGTGACAATTAGCGATTTTCATTTCATTTCATTTTCATTTCATTTCATTTTCATAACCAAGCTCACTCTGGCTGTGTCTCATTACGATGTGGTGACTTCCACTGCTCGTGCGCAAAGCTCAATGGCGGAAATGTTGGGAATGCTCAGCAGGTGATGTAGATCTGTGAAGTGAGAAACAGAATTAACGTTTCAGATCAATGATCTTGTATCAGAACTGTTCAGAAAAAAGGACACTGACCTGCTAACTTTTCTTCCGTCTTCACAGGTGCTGCCTGGTCGGTTGAGTATTTACAGTATTTTATCTTTTTATTTCAGATTTGCAGCATCCGCAATGTTGTAGGTATGTTGATTCAACAGGGCATTAAATAGAAATAACTCTCATTAAATATACAATACAGAAGTATCTCAATAGGTTAAAGATATTGAGGTGCTTGAGAGCAAGCAAGTGTTTTCACTCTTTGAGTTATGCGCCTTTTTAAAAAAAAGCCTTAAAAATTGCTAAACTCTTGTTGTGGAACGTCCTTTTGCTAAGAGCTGACAGAGTCTGGCAGAATCATTTAAATTGTGACCACTTATGATACACGTTGATAAGTAAATACTGACACTTATCCCCAGGCTGAAATTCAATTCATCATTTTAGACATTAAACAGTAGGGATTTGCAGATTGAAACCATAGCTCTAGTTTTATTCCAGAAATATCTTATATATTTAAAGTGAACTCGAACTGCAAGTGTAAAACCAATCCTTCCCCAACAACATAAAACCTGGGACTTTAGGTCTTTTTATTTCCCTGCAGAAGTTAATCATAGGTAGCAATAACCTTAATCCCTTGTGATCTTTCTCACAGAAGAGGCAACTGATACCATATTGATGTGCTGACAGAATGGAATTTTGTCAAGCCAAGGATGAAAGAATTTATTAATTGTTTTATTTTTCACTGTCATTCTCCCCAGTCTTTGGGGTTTTCCCGTAACCAAAGGAATTCTTCACACCAGGAGCTCTCATGGCAATGCCAGGGATGAGAGATTTCAGTTCTGAGGAGGGGATGGAAAAGTTAGGACTGTCATTGGAACAGGCAACTCTATTCAGCTTTTCGGGCAAGAAAAATTTGCCGTAGCAAGTGGGTCAATATATGTGATGTCACTGATTTGAAACCTCTGGAAAATTATCTAGAGGGGAGCTGAGGAGAATTGTTTTCACTCCCACACAGACATGAAGGGCTGACGACCCTCTTTTGTGCTGTAAGTTGCTGTGATTCCCTGCAGCCAGCTGTTAGGAGAAAAGTCCAGGTTAATGTGGTGATATGCCTATGGGCTATATCATAGTTGGATGGTGTGAGACCTCCAACCGACAGGTGGCAGTACAGACACACCATGCGGTCTCCGGGCTAAGGTCATGTGACCTGGGTATAAAGAGAGGCACATCCGGCCATCTCTAGAACAAGACATACAGAGGGTAATAAGACACACATGTAATTGGTCAGCAGAAGGTGTAAGTTCCAGAGGAGTAGCAAGACTCCATGACAACATGCTCCGTATCAGATTGCCATCCTACCGCATGAGACACGATAAAAGGATCTTGGTTTGGACAGATCAAAGTGTTTGGTGAGGTCTTCATAATAGTACAAGGGACCAAACACAACAGTTAATTCATTATTATTTTTCCTGCACAGAAGAGGTCTTCACTCAATACTCCATCTGCTAAGGTTGGGAACTTGCCAGAAAATAAAAAGCAAGAGATAATGATGAACCTATATAACTACCTAAATAAGACCTTAGTTACTAAATTGGGCATTCTACTGTATAATATAGCTGGGCTATTGAAACTCTTGCTAAGGTACAATGCAGATTGAATAGGTTGCCACCTAGTAAACGGAACACATCTATATGCAAACTGTTCATTTCAAGCACTCCCTGCGGTAGCAAATTCCACATTCTCATCACTCTTTGGCAAAGGGATTTCTTCTGAATTTCCTATTAGATTTCTTAGTGACTAACTTTATTGCTGACCTCTAGTTCTGCTCTTCCCAACAAGAGGAAACATTCTCTCTGTACCCACTCCATCAAAACCTTTCCTAATTTCAATTACCTTGATTAGGTCACTGCTGAACCTTCTTTTCTTGAGAAAAGAGATCCAGCCTACCAATCCTTTCCTAAAATGTACACACATTCAGTTTGGTGTCACTCTTATTAATCTTCTCTGTATTTCTCCAGTGCCTCTATTTCCCTTTTATAATATGGTGACCAGATCTGCAATTTATAATATCCATTCTGCAATTTCAGTAATGTCTTCCTGTAATTTATTGCAGTCCTCCTTGGTATTATTGATGCCTCCCAATTTGGGGCCATCCATTAATTTATTAATTGTTGCTGAGATCTGCTGATCAGGATCAGAACCCCTATTTCAAACCCTGATCAGACAAAAATGCATACTCAACTTACTCCCATTTTTGTGGTCAATCTTCCAATGGAGGATCCTTCATATCCAACTGCCTGCTGCAAACCTACGAAGCAGGGAGGGTCATGTGATGTGAGCGGGGGAGCGGTTGCTTTTTCTGGAGTTCCGGCTCTGCTTGTTTATCATTTGCATTTGTATGTTCTTTTAATGAAGAATCTGTGTCTTCATTATTCTTTGGCCTGGGTAGTGTTTATATCCTGGGGAGGACTTGGTTCCTTCTGTCTCCATCTTGAGGTTGAGCTTTTCTTTCCTCTGTTTGGGTCTCACTTCCTGTTCCTCCCCTGGACTATTGTGGTGGTTGGGTTGTTGAAGAGGGAGATTGCTCTGGATATCCTTTCTGCAATAGAGCGAGGCTGGGTGTTCCCTCTTTGGGGGTCCCTTTGTCCTTTTCTTCTCTTCATTAGGGGGAGTATTGTCTTATCCTCATCTGGACAATGGGGGCTGTTTACTATGTGTGAGCTGGGGAGGAGGGAATTGACCCCCTCTCTCAGGGTATCTAATTATTGGGTGCCTTGTCGATTTCCCTTCTTCATGGTTGGAGTTAACCCCCCCTACACACACGCACACACACGCTCATGCCAGGCTGTTGCTTATAATCATCCTCTTGTGAATGCATTTCCCTAGATGGGCTTGGAAAGGTACAGGCTTGATGGGGGAGTACAAGTTTTTGGGG
This sequence comes from Scyliorhinus canicula, assembly GCF_902713615.1. NCBI lineage: Eukaryota > Metazoa > Chordata > Chondrichthyes > Carcharhiniformes > Scyliorhinidae > Scyliorhinus > Scyliorhinus canicula. The sequence goes on from NC_052164.1 coordinate 78,733,515, forward strand.
TGTGCTAGAGGCCTCGGGAGTATAATTACTTCTATGTTGGTTGGTGTTGGGCTAGACTGGGCCTGGTATTGGGGCTGTTATCCTGTTGCCCCTCGGGGTTAGCGGTGCCCCTCTCCAAGGGTGTGGGGAGGGGGCTTCTGGGAGGCTGGGTTCTGTTTTGTTTTATTGTCTTTCTGATGCACAGGGTGTTGTTCCCCCTGCGGGGGTAGGGTGTCACACTCTTGTTGATTGAGTGGCCGGATAATCTCTTCGCTGGTGGGTGCCATCATCTGGTGAGGTTGCTCCAGTAGGTGCTTTTCTCGTTCTTCTTTTCCTTCCTTTCTACTTTGCGGGGGGCCTCCGGTCTTAACCATACTCTGAGCATGTTGTTATTGTTGCCGGTCCTCTCTTCCTCTCCTCTTTCTTTAATTGTGGCTTCCATCCTGGGCTTGTTTTAGTTTTTATTGCAAAATCCAGTATGGTATGTAACTGCCCATAGATCTAGGTTTTCCATGAATTTTATTTTGGAAACATAGAAAATATGAGCAAGAGGAGGCCATTCGGCCATTCGAGCCTGCTCCGCCATTCATTATGATCATGGCTGATCATCCAACACAATCACCTTATCCGCTTTCTCCCCACATCCTTTGTTCCCCTTTGTCCTCGGTGCCATATCGAATTGCTTCTTGAAAACATGCAATGTTTTGGCCTCAACTAGTTCCTGCGGTAACAAATTCCACAGGCTCACCATTCTCTGAGTGAAGAAATTTCTCCTCATCCTTGTCCGAAATGGTCTTCCGTCTATCCTCACACTGTGACCCCTGGTTCTGGACCCACCCACCATCAGGAACATCTTTCCTGCATCTACCCTATCTAGTCCTGTTAGAATTTTATAGGTTTCTGTGAGACCCCCATCATTATTTTGAATTCTAGCGAATACAATCCTAACCAATTCAATCTCTCTTCACATGTCAGTCTCTCCACCCAGGAATCAGTCTGGTAAACTTTGGCTGCACTCCCTCCAGAGCAAGAATATCCTCCTTCAGATAAGGAGACCAAAACTGCACACAATATTCCAGGTGGGGTCTCACCAAGACCCTGTGTAATTGCAGCAAGACATCCCTGCTCCTTTACTTGAATCCTCTTGAATCTTTGTATTTACGAGGGCGGGTATAACAAATCTGTTCCTGGCTCCTGCCTGGGTGCAGATCACCTGGTAAACAGAAAGAGAAGGTTGAGTTGCGTCACTGGTCCCGTTGGCACTGCTGGAGTTGAGAGGTGTATGTTGGTGCACATCCAATCATAGCCTGGGAGATTTATCCTGATCTCCCGTGATGACTGCGGGGTTGTGTGGCGTGAGGGGCTGTGCACCATTTTGTTGTGCTGTCATGTTTTCATAACCTTATCCTGCTTCTTCCTGGGTCTCTGACAGGGCGAAATCGGTATCCAGGCCTGTCTCATGATGGTGTTAAGCCAGTTGTGATGTCATCCTCCTATTCCATGCTGTGCTCTTGTAGGTAAAGCCGTTGTTGTTTTTTCCCTTCTTTGCTTATGGTGCTGTATTATTTTGTAATTTTGTTGTGTAATTTTAGAAAACGTAAAATGTCAATAAACATACTAATTAAAAAAACCTATGAGGGAGCAGTGGACAGAAACTGTGAAGAAGCCACACACCCTTTTTAGAGTGCTCGCTGCCGTATTCTGGTAAGTAAAAAGTTGAAATGCCCCAAAGCTTCTTTGAAAAGCGATGGAGGCGGGGTAGGTGGGTAGGGTGGGTAAGGTAAGTGTACAAGGGACTACGGTTGGTAAGGTTAGTGTGTAAGGGGGTAGGGGGAGTGAGGAAAGTTTATAAGGGGGTAAGGTGTGTCAGCTAAGTGTGCAATGGGTACAATGGGTCAGGTAAGTATGTAAAGGGGGCTGGTTTAGCACAGGGCTAAATAGCTGGCTTTTAAAGCAGACCAAGACAGGCCAGCAGCACGGTTCAATTCCCGTACCAGCCTCCCTGAACAGGTGCCGGAATGTGGCGACTAGGGGCTTTTCATAGTCACTTCATTTGAAGCCTACTTGTGACAATAAGCAATTTTCATTTCATTTTTCATTTTCATTTAAAGGGGGAGGTTGGGTAAGGCAAGTGTGGAAAGGGGTAGGATGGGTAAGGTAAGTTTATAAGGGGGTAAGGCATTTCAAGTAAGTGTGTAATGGGGTAAGGTGGCTAAGAAAAATGTGTAACAACGTACGGTGGGAAGGTAAGTGTGTAAGGCGTGACAGGTAGATAGGGTAATCGTTGGGTAGAGTGGAGGTGAGTAAGCGGGTCAGGGGGTAGTCAGGAGGGGAGTCAGGTCGGGCACGAATCAGGCCAGGTTGGGTGGCACAGTCTGGTTGCGGAGTTCACCGTGTCGGGCAAGGGAGAGTTGGAGAATCAGAAGTCAGGGGCGTTAGTAGGTTGGTGAGAGCTAATCATATTTGGTCAGAGGGAGGCAGGGAGTCAGGAAATATGAGAGGGAAGTCAGTGAGAGGGTGATGTGGTATTGGGCAGTCAGCAGGGGGTCAGGGGTCAGGGTAACAGCTTGGTGGTGGGTTGGGGGGAGGTTGGTGGTTGAGTGAGGAGTCTTTTCTGCCTAACATTTCCTGGGTACCTATCCAGGTAAGTAAGTCGGAATTGTCCAACGTCTCTGACTCTAACTCAGAGCCGGAGTCTTTTCCGAGGGTCCCAGGGAGCAGGACACTTCCCACCGGAAGTTGGGACTTCCTGAGTAATTCCCACAGAATCCTTGTGTTAGGACATATGAGGTATCCTGTAGTGTATCTTCTGGGGTCCATCCGGAGACCAGAAGATCTGGACCTGTCTTTTTGCAAAGTCCAATTTGTTAATCTAATTTGTGAACAGCAGTGGACTTAGGACAGAACCTTGTGGAGCATTACGTCTTTCATCCAATTATGGGTTGGTGCAATAGAAAGGTTTAACATTGTGCACTGGTGAAATGGAGTAGAAAGAAGTGGACTTTTCCCCACAGTTAATGGCTCTAGAACAAGAGACCACAGGAATAAGCTGAAAAGTAAGAGATTGGAACTGAGAGGAAGTGAATCGTTACTCAAAAGTGTGGAATTCACTCACAGGGTGAGTGGCTGCAGCTAAAACAGTATCAGCAATCCAGAATAGATTAAATAGATAGAAGGTTTGCTGCACCAATGCACAAACTGACAGCAAAGGTATTCCAATCAACATCTCTTTGCTTCACCAATTAACTAACCAACTGAATATGTGCAAAGATCCACTGTACAGACACTCAATGCATATGTGTACTGACCAAATGCATATACACATTAACGCACTCTCTCCAAGCAACTGAAATTTATGACACGTTGAATGAGAAACTTCTCAAGACCTTTTAAATTTTTACCACTTAAATTAATAGTTTTTTTAACTTGCCATCAATGGAGAAACATACCCTTGCAGAATTCCGCAAATCATTCAGTTTTTATGTGTTAAGACCACACGAGGAAAGGTAAAAATGACTCCCCTGTCCAACCATTCCAAGTCCCACCATCACAGGTTTCTTGAAGGATTTGGAAGGTTGAAGTAATTTACTCAATGTCAGTGTGCTGGTTGCAAAGAATTTAGTAATAATTTAATTTTAATTCAGATGTCAATGGTTTTTTCACCTGAGGTTCCTTTCGATGGAAAATTCACTATCACCGTATTGGATTTTTTAATTGTAGGAATTTAACTTGGGAGAGAAGAGAAGAGAACTCTTCCCCGCTTCAATGGCAGCTTTTCCAGAATACCCATAGCTTCTGTCTTTAGCAGCTTGTATTACAGAGATTTCAAAGGGTTACTTCAGTCACATGACCATGCTCTACCCATAATCACTTTGGAAGGGGTTTGTTTATCTAATGTTTGAACTGACATTTGCTTTTGTTTCAGAGCTGGGGAGTGAGTATATTCTGCAATGTTCCAGCCATTACTCTCAGGAATGAGTCATTATCCATCTTGATGTGGAAAGAAGACATATAACAATTGTTTTGACAAATTTTCTGGCTTCACTGTTGAGGTAGTCTTATAAGAATACAAATGCTACATTTAAGTAAATCCCTTTGAAGTGTTTTTTGACATCCTAAGTTGTGAAATTCTAGAGAAGGATGTCATGGAATGCCTTAATTGCAATTCACAGTGGAACTTTCCAGAAGCTGGCCACTTTGCAATACAAGATGTAAGTTGACTTGTGGCAGCCATCAGTCAGTGTATTTTCTTGTCTTTCAAAGAACCTTTCTGAACTGTTCTGTATATGTTTGATCAGCTGGTGTAAACACAGATGAATATTACTCACGCACACGTTACATCATTGTGACATATGGGGCGGGATTCTCTGGCCGCATCCACCCGGTGACAAGAGAAACTCGCCCAAAGTTAATGGCGTTCCCCATTGTACGCGGTTCGCCCTGTGGCGTTCTTGCGGCGGGCGGGAGAATCCAGCCCATGATGTTGTTCTGCCATACGTGGCACATGCTATTCACTGTCACGGTGTGATTTCCTTTCAGGTTAGTACTTAGTCACCTGAGCTCTTTAAGCTTGTCCTTAGCGAAAATGCGGTCTCACTCAGTAGAACGCTGAGGTCCTGATCAGGAAAATTATGAGACCTCCTCCCATCTACCATCTATGCTGCTATATTATATATAAGTATTTTGCAAACACCTGTTCACAATTATTTATTTAATGGGCTACACTTTCAATACTGTCACATGAGCTGCCCCACTGATTTCATTTTATGCACTTATTTCATTCATTTCAAAGCTTTTCGACATTTGCCACGAGGGCCCTCATAGAATCACAACAGTGCAGAATAAGGCCAATCAGCCCATCGAGTCAGCACTGGTCCTCTTAGCTAGGCCCACTCCCCCGCCCTGTCCCCGTAACCCAACCTAACCTACACATCCCTGGACTCAAAGGGGCAATTTTATCATGGCCAGTCCATCTAGCCTGCGCATCTTTGGATCTCCAGGACTCTCGACAGTTACTGTGTGCTGCAGACGGGAGAGGAAGTCCTGACTGCAGCCAACGTAGGTAGATAACAACACCTTCAAACATGGCCATGGAATCATAGAATCCATAGGGTGTAGAAGGAAGCCATTTGGCCCATCGAGTCTGCACCCACCCTATTCCACCCTATCTCAATGCAACAATACCTTAGCCTAATTGACACATCCTTTTTGAACAGCAATTTAGCATGGCCAATCAAACTAACCTGCACGCCTTTGGACTGTGGGAGGAAACCGGAGCATCCAGAGGAAACCTACGCAGACATGGGAGAAAGTGCAAACTCCACCCAGACAGTCACTCATGGCTGGAATTGAACCTGGGTCACTCGCGCTGTGAGGCAGCGGTGCTAACCACTGTGCCACCCAACAGGATACATCTCTACTTCACCACTGGCAGAAGGGTGGAGTAACATTCCTTTAAGGAAGCAGGACACTATTCAGGCTATAAGCATGGCTGTTGGATTATAGTCCTTTACATTCAATGGTGCAATACAACAGCTACTTTAAAACTACTGAACTGAATTCTGCCTCGCTGACTTAGAGCCCCTGTATCTGTTGGACATGAAAACCTCGGCATTGGCTACAATTTGCTAAATGAGGTATAAAGCTGCATGTTGGAGCTCCCTGGACACCATGATACCTTCGTGAAACAAGAATACAAATGATTTTGCTTTAGCAGTTTAGGGAATATTTCTCAGTTGGGCCTTAAACCTTTGATCCAAGCACAGTGCTTACTTGTTTAGAATAAAGTTATCAATATGTGAAGAACTCCTTTATATGCTATAATGATACATTGCATGTTTCTCTTTTTAACTGGATACTGATATGACGGTTATTAATGATGATATTGCTTTTCAGAGTCGCCAGGTATCAAATGATACCACCACAAGGTTTTACTGGATATCGATCAAAGACCAATCAACCAGTTAGTTTAGTTAGTTCAAGTTCAAAGATAGTTTATTCACACACAAGAATTACTTCAACATGCAAGATAAAACACTACAAGCTAAATTACACCTAGCATGACAACAACATGTACTTAACTTCTGGCTTTATGCAGAGGAACAAGGCCTTTATTCGGATCTTGCGTGGCTGGGTCTGGAGAAGAGACTTTGTTTCTGCTGGGCCCATCTGTCTGGTAGCAATCGTTGGTCTTGAACTTGTCTTCTAGTCGTGATGCTATACTTAGTTTTAGGCGTAGGGTCATGGCCAAGTGAGACCGAGCGCCAGGGCCAAGAGAGACTGAACACATGGCAGTTTCTCTCTTTATCCTTCGGGGGTTTCGCGCTCTTTTGGGCGGACCTTAGCTTTGGACCCAACAATTCGGCAGGCTTCGATTACTGCCTTCGATTTTGCCCAATAAAGGGGTGGGTGCCTTGATGGCGGGGCGTGTCCTGAGCGATCATTGACCTTGGCTTTTTGGACTGCCTGAGCAAAGGGAGTGGTGCTGATGAGTCTGTTTCTGTATCTGTTATCTGAGTACAGGTCTTTTGTTCTGGGGAAATGAGCCATTAGAATGCAAAGTAGCTGGGGGTTTTGATAGCGTCTGAGTTATCTGAGTTGCCAATTTACATAAGCTCTGAGTGTCTGAGTCCTGGGTTGACTATATTTCCCATGGTCCTTTGCAGGTGGCCATATTTCCCAGGATCCTTTCTAAGTGGCCATCCCAGATGGCTACATCCCGTCCTTTTGATCCTCAACACGAAGCATGGTGGATCACACTGTTGATCCTCATCCGTCCCTGGTGTGCCGGTTACCCTAGGTCAAGGACAGGTTCTACACTACTCTGTCCTATGTTTTTAGAGCATTTACCTAATTTTATCAACACATCATAAATTCATAAACTCTAAGGGGCCACTATAAAACATTTAATCATTACACATTTAACTTATTTACACAAGGAAACCTCTAACTATCATTACTGAAGCTACTCTCATGCTGCTGGCAAATATCAAAAAGGAACTTATGTACAATACAAAAAATTTAAAGAATTAAACAGCAGCATCACATCTCTACTTAATCTATTACAGTCATAGTAGAAGTACAATCTTTTTATTTTATCAGTGAAAAAGGTTTAAAAGGTTTATGGGATTTGTTGGATTCCATGGAAAGGGGCTCGGAATGTGCATATTGGAAAGCGGGAGGCTCTCCTTCGCCATTTGCGGAGTCTATGGGCGCGATTCTCCGCACCCGCGGAAAATCGCGAAGTTGGCCGTGAAAACGGCCGAATTTTGCGACGGCCCGACACGGCCCATTTCCCGAGGTATTCACGTCCGGGAAATGGGCTAGGAACGGGGCTGCGTCAATCACGTGCACGATGACGCCGGAACACGGCGACGCTACGAACACGCCCACGTGACGCCGCCCGACGCCGTAAAAAGGCGCGGGCAAGCACAGAAACTAGGCCAGGTGTCGGAGCTGAGAAGAGCAGCCCCGCGATTCATTGAGGCTGATGTGGAGATGCTGCTCGAATCAATCGAGCAGAGGAGGGGCATCATCTGCCCGCGTAGAGGGCATCGCCACCCTGCCAGCGAGGTGCGCCAGGCCTGGCGTGAGGTGGCTGCTGCCGTCAGTGCTGTGGGGCAGACCCCTCGTTCTGCTGACCAATGTCAGAAGAAGATGCACGACCTCACCAGGGCTGCCAGGGTAAGTGCCAAGAGGGTGCCACCGGGTCACAACCATCCCTCCCCCCCTTTACTTAATCACCCACCTCCCCCCCTGGCACGGGGGGTGGAGGGGGATTGGGGCAGAGTGAGTTGAGGATGGTTCACAAAGTTGTCACAGACCCAGCGCTCTGGCTCCCGTGGACAGATGCAATGGTCTTATCACAACTTGACCCCCAAACTGTGCCAGTATCTGAACGGACTGCTGATACCTGCCATTTTGTAATGATCTACCTATGCCCCCTACCCCAACAGGACAAGACCTCTCACAACACCCGTGAGCGAAACAAGACTGGAGGGGGTTCGCCCATCCTGCGGCCCCTCACCACATTTGAGCAGCGGGCCCTGGACCTTGTTGGGGGATCTGCCACCCGGGAGATCGCGCAATGCGAGGTTGGCGGAGCTGCAACAAGTGAGACAACCCTGCATGACAAACAAACCCCCCTCCCCATCCTCTGTCTCTTCACACACCCTGCCCACTGGGACACCTCCCCCATCCTCTGTCCCTTCACACACCCTGCCCACTGGGACACCTCCCCCATCCTCTGTCCCTTCACACACCCTGCCCACTGGGACACCTCCCCCATCCTCTGTCCCTTCACATACCCTGCCCACTGGGATACCTCCCCCATCCTCTGTCCCTTCACACACCCTGCCCACTGGGACACCTCCCCCATCCTCTGTCCCTTCACACCCTTCCCACTGGTACCGTCCAGCGCCCGGCCGAGCGAATCTAAATAACCCGTTTCATTCTCTTCCCTAGGAAGTGATGCCGAACAACCAGGGCCGTCTGCCTCCAGGCGGACACAGGCATCTGCCCCCACCTCACCCGGGGCCGCACGACAGAGGGTGCCTGATCAGCGGGGACTCCCATCCTCCCCAATCAAATCTCTGGAGCAGGACGCCCAGAGGGCGGCGACACAGCAAGAGAGAAAAATGGCCCGCAAACGCCCTGCGGCCTCTCAGCGGGCCGATGACAGAGGAGGCGTCAAACCAAGACGACCTCGAGCTTGCGGCACAGCTATCTCCCACACCATCCACCATCCCAGAGACACTCACCCCGGTTGGCCTATTTAGTGATGAGGCTCCTGGGTCACAGTCTGGGTCGCACATCACAGCTGAGCAGGTACAGCAGCTGGAGGTCGGAGCAGCCGAGGGCCCGGACTGGTGGAGGGCAGGCCAGGCCCAGCATCCAGCTGGCTCCCAGACGTTTTCCGAGTTCCTGGAGTTTCTCAACCAACCCGCACAGCCTATGCATCAAGAAACCCAGGGTAACAATGACGGGATGAGGGCTGTCTTCTAGACTCTGTAGACGCCGTTAGAGGAGTCGAACCGTGGCATGCTCATGGCAGCAACCCAGGCCGACACCCACGGGTGGCATCCGCGGTGGAGGCAATGGGTCAGGTTATGCAAGGCGTTGGGCTTAATGTGTACGCGTCATCCTCGGCACTGGACAGGGTTGCCCTCTCACAGGCAGCAATGCGCCAGAGCCAACACGACATTGCCGGCCCGCTGCGGGCCTTGGCCGAGTCTCAGCAGGTCATGGCCCAGTCGCAGCACGCCATGGCACAGTCCCAGCAGTCAGTCGCGGAGAGCATCAACCGCCTGACACATGTGCTGGATGGCGTTGTACACTCACAGGTTGAGATCGCACAGTCCCTGGTGGGAATGTCTAACTCCCTGGACTCCGTCTCTGCAAACCTTCGGATCCTGGTGGATACCGTTGCATGCCTCCAGGACTGGCAGCGCCAGGTGTCGGTGGCGCGACGGGGAACCTCCCCGCTCGCACCTCCGTCCCAAAGTGAGGCCTGGGGGCCACCGGGCGCCCTGAGGGAGGAGGAGGTTTCGGGGCCCATCCCATTAACTCCATCACGGGACGTCCCGGAATTCTCGGCCTCCCCCCGTCCCATTCTTGGTGCATCGGGTGGGCAGCAGGCAGAGCAGGGTGGCACAACGTCACCCGAGACGCCCGCAGAGCAGCCTGGCCCATCAAGGCCGGGTCGCCCCAGGAAACGCTTGCCGAAGGAGAAACGAGTCGAGGGGGGCGATTCGCAGCAATCCTCCTCCACTCCTGCTGTATCATCTGGGGAGTCACTTAGACGTAGTGGTAGGGCCCGTAAGGCAACAAAGAGAGATACTGAGTAAGTTGGCACGGGTGAAGGGCACAGTTTAGTTGTTGGGGCTAGGGCACTTGTAAATGTTTGTTCACATTAAACGCACTGTTCCACCTTACTTTTCATTTTCATTTTTCATACTTGTAATACCGTGTGATTGTTCCACAGCCACAGGAATCGTGATGGTGACCGAGTGTCGCTGGGGTTGACGAGCGGTGAAACTTCGGTGCCGGGTGTGCAGTCCCTTCCCCCCCACCCCCTCCCACAGCTAGCCCACACGGGCACGTGATAGACTGTCCGTGACGATCTCAGCGGCCACCAAGGTGGATGGTTCAGCTATTGCCATGGGTCAGACTCTCTCTAACGATTCTGAGCTCATAGCTCTTCGCAGAGCGGGCTGTCATGATTCCACATGGCACTGATCACACCCGCTGACACAGCCATCGATGTTGTACCATACCGTCTGGACCCAGTGGTAAGCAGCGCCGGCCCTAGGGTTGCTGGCGCCCCGGGCAAGCTGAACTTCAGCGCCCTTCGGGGGCCGGGGGGTGGGGGGGGGGGGAGGCGGGGCCGAGGGGGGGGGCCGAGGGGGGGGGTGAGGAGGGGGGGCCGAGGGGGGGGGGCCGAGGGGGGGCGGGGCCGAGGGGGGGGGGGCCGGGGCGGGGAGGGGGCCGAGGGGGGGGGGTGGCCGGGGAGGGGGCCGAGGCGGGGGGGGGGGGTGGCCGGGGAGGGGGCCGAGGCGGGGGGGTGGCCAAGGGGAGGGGGGCCGGAGGCGGGGGGGTGGGTGGTGGGGGGGGGGGGGGGGG